>NC_061830.1:8345034-8365185 GCF_019202785.1 Penaeus chinensis
TCGCCTAATATACGTTCTTACCCATGCAATATGCAATATAACTGTAAATGGGTGAATGCAGCTGCCAAATGACCCAGCCCAACCTCGTACGTCTGGCATAGCGGTTGGAGCAGCGTCAGTCAGCTTTCGTACAGTAAGGACATTTCTTGCATTTTTTACCCAGATTCCCATAGCACAGATCCATTCCTATCCTAAACAGCATACTATCATGTGCATAAACATACGGCGGAGCGGCTGGGCAGAGGAGGAGGTCCTCGAGATGCCAAAATAAATGGTATATTCGTCTTTTGGCACTTCGCGTGACGTCATCAGCGTGCTCGGAGGCAACATGGCGGGTGAGAGACGTTCCTCCTTCCGCGGGGGTGCAAGTGAGTGGGTTTTTTAGGGCATCCCAGCCGCCTTCCCCCGCTCCGATTCCTGCTAAACGCTCGTTGTCTCTTGCAGATACATTTGCCAAGTACCATTGCAACTACTGCGAAGAGGATGTGAACGGACTGAGGGTGCGGTGCTTGGAGTGCGACGACTTCGATCTTTGTTTACAGGTAGGGTCACGTGACGCGGCGGCGAGGCGGCCCGTTTGAATCGCATTTGGGGCACCGCTCGCCCGAGGGCACTCTGGGGGGACTTGGGGGCACTGGGCGACGTTTAGGGGCACTCCTCGGCCGTGGGAATTTTTAGGCGAGGGCTTCAGTGCTCTGAGTGGTTGTGTAGGAGAGGAAGGAGGGTTTTGAGGTGTGGCGTTGGGACTGAGTGGGTCTTGTCATCAGAGTATTTGATGTGTGAATGACCCATGGGCGGGGCATTTAAAGCGGGTTTAGGACATCACGTAAAATGAGCTTTGCATAATGGGGTCGATTGAATATCAATTATGCATTTAGAATCGGTTTATTAAGGATTTTTTTAAAAATTGATATGCCAAAAGGTCTGGATTTTGAATCGGCGTCACTTAGAGGCATGTCTTTCGAATCTGACTTGGGAGGTATGAATCAATATTAGTCATTTAGGGCAGGATTGGGGCACTATAGGGTTTTAAGATAGGCTTTGGACACATGACTTGAGGTTAGGTTCAGATGTTAGTGTGAAATAGAATTAGAATTTAAGGGCATCAACTTTGGCATTAGTGGGTAGAGTGATACTGTGGACATTATTTGCATGATTAATGAATGTGATTTATGCCTTTAATGTTCAGATATTTTAGTATTACAACTGGAAGCCAACACTAGGGATAAGTTGGTGGAATTTTGAATTGTGCAAATTTAGGCACTCACTATGGCCTCTACACTAGTTGGCACCCTGGAAAAGCCAACAAATCTTCATCACATAAGATCTTGCAAGAGAGGATTTTTAAACCTTTCTGTTAGTGTTAAATATGGAAGCAGTTAAAAGTTTATTTTGTTTGTTGGACTGCTTTATTTGTGGAGGCAGCATCAATTGTTCAATGTATTTACATCAGGTGATGTCATATCACAGTATGACAGAAAATTTACGGAAGCCGTGTGATGTCAAATGTCAGAATATTAAAATCTACTAAAGAAATTATATGGTAAAATTACAGAAAAGCAGAATCAACTATGGACCTCCTCCCTTTTTTTTTTTTTTTTATGATATGTATAAACCAAGGAACCAGACTTAATCTTCTATTGGAGGCTCCTCCCCTGGACCCTGTGGTATTTTCTTGTTAGAGAAATAATTGAAATAAGATTATAGGATCATTTTGATGCTTGCTTCTAAATGCTGTAACAGTCTGAGTTCTTTGAGGAAACTTGCACTGGCTTTGAAAGTAGGCCAAATAGTTTGTTGAAATTATTTAGTAGGATTGTAACCAGATATACACAAGTTTGTTATCTGTGATGGAATCCTGTAATTTTAAAAGAACATCCTGATAGTGGTGCATTGTCAAACCATTGCCACAAACTTCATACTGTGCTTTGGCAAAAGACAGTAACCTCCACCATAGATACTTAAGCAGTGTAGAGCTTGTATAGATTCCTTTTTTGATGATGACTAGTCAGAGAGTTGTACAAGCTCTTTTTATCTAGCCAGGATATGCAGGTGTTGCCCTTAGCCAGAGTGTCAACAGGTTCAGAGACCAAAGTGATGGGCTGTTATTATATGCTAGGTGTGGAAACACAGGTCTTTCATAAACAGATACTGTATTTTTTGTTTGTTGGAAATTTGTTGTTGTTTATTGATTAACTTTTATGTAAAGCAAAAATTTGAATGATTGCTTTCTTGCTTTATTTATTCTTATTCTGTGAGAGGATTAAATTCTAGTTGTGCAAGTGTAAATAATGTAAGTAAGTTAATAGTAATATTTTAAATTGGATTTTGCATGGGATGCGGCTAAAACTAAGTTCTTCTTTTACAGTGTTTTGCTTGTGGTGCTGAGATTGGAAAGCATAGAAGTGGACACGCCTATCAATTTATGGTAAGGTTTTCAGGTTTTGTGTAAATTCTTGTCAGCCCCATCTGCTTTTAGGGTACTGTGCTTCCCTGTATTATTTTACTCAGCTTTTTGGTTACTTTTGTTCAAGAGATTGATCAGAAGAGAACCTCAAGGGAAGTTGAAAAGTAGAGATTGCTGAATTTGCTAAGCATAGTATCTTACTAGCAGTGTATATCAGGTTTGTCTGAAATATGTAGAAGAGATAAGTATGCACCAGGTGTTTTACCAATTAACAAGACTATTTTCCTGAATTACTATATTTCTTAAGTTGTGTCATCTTTATAATAGTTTTCTATATCAGACTTATACAAGCAAAAAAAGTCATTATAGCCTTTTTATCCAAGTTATTGCTGTCTTGTTATGTTGATTGTTCAAATGAAGCCCTGGTGTAAACTAATAAGAAATATGCATAGAGACCCTCACTTTTGACTGATAAGGTGCTTTACTGTGTGCAGCTGCTGTCTTACTTAGACTCATTCTTTGCTTGCATGGGTTTTTTATTGCAGGCTCTTATTTCATTGGTTGCTTCTTATGCAACACCTTGAACTGAACATTACAGATCTCCTGTATTCATGATTGCTGCCCTGATAACACTAATTAACCAGATATTTTGTTGGTGACAACAGTAAGTAATAAGCTACTTCAGCTGGTATAAGGTTTTCATAGACAATGTATTACACTTTCTGAGATGTTACTTATATATATATATGTATATATATATAATTATATGTATGTATATATATGTATATGTAAATTTATATGTGTATGTGTATGTAAATTTATATATATATATGTATGTGTATGTATAGATGTGTGTGTGTGTGTGTGTGTGTGTGTGTGTGTGTGTGTGTGTGTGTGTGTGTGTGTGTGTGTGTGTGTGTGTGTGTGTGTGTGTGTGTATGTATGTATGTATGTATGTATGTATGTATGTATGTATGTATGTATATGCATATATATATAAGTTATATATATGTATATATATGTGTATATATATAAATATATATGTTTATATATATGTGTATATATATATATTTATATATATGTATATATATATGTTTATGTATATGTATGTGTATATATAGACATACATTTATATATATATATATATATATATATATATATATATATATATTCACGTACATATGTATATATACATATATATGTATATATACATATATATGTATATATACATATATATGTTTATATACATATATGTTTATATACATATATGTTTATATACATATATGTATATACATACATATACATATACATGTACATTTACACACACACATACATACATATACATATACATGTACATTTACACACACACATACATACATATACACGTATGATACACATATACATACACGCATGTACATATACACATATGATACACATATACATACACATATACATATACATGTATATACATAACATACATATACAAATACATATATATACATAATTTTTTATATATATTATGTATATACAAAGGCATATATATACATATACGTAAATATATATACACATATACATAAATGTCTGTGTGTGTGTGTGTGTGTAATATACATATATATGTGTATATATGTATATATCTATATATGTATATATACATATACACATGTATGTATAATATAATATAAAATAAGATATATATAATATATATATTCTATAATATGTAATATATATAATTATATTTATAATATATATATGTATATATATTGTATATGTATATATACAATACAATTGGTATCACATATATATGTGTATTTATATTGTTTATGTATATATGTGTATTTATTTTGTATATGTATATATATATGTGTATATGTATATATATATATTATATATATATATATATATATGTGTATATGTAATGAATATAAATGTTTATATGCATTTATATTAATATATATGGATATTTTAAAGATTTGATTGCAGTTATCATGAATCAGAACACCAGATTGTTAAGAGGCTTCTAGCACACTGTTCATAATTCCTTCCTGAAGAATTTAAGAAAATAATATTCATTTATAGATAGGAAATGCAGTTCTTTTCCTTGGTTTATATAAACAATTAGTTATCAGTCCACCAATGACAATTTATTTTCTTGTATCAATAATTTATTGTAAAAGAAATTTCCAATACTGACTTGAATGCCTGCTTATGAGCAGAATCGAAAGTCAGTAGAAGTAGCTCTTTAAGCAAAATCTGGGGAGTAATTAAGCTCCATTGATGTGCAGTGTAGTGCTAGGTTATTGGGTATTTATTGTCAAATTTTTGGAATTCTTGTAGCAATGACAGTTTGTCTGTTGAATTTACAGGGTTAGTGATCATGAATTTTTTAGTTTATTATGTAGATGGTTATATTTCTGGAAGAATAGTAAATTGTGCAGGGGGCTAGATCAAAGGGTATTGAAAAGTATGTCTAGCAGAGAATATGGACGAAGGAATGCATTGATCTGTACATGTGATGTTGCTGTGAACAGTAATAAAGGTTTTAATGAGAGGAAAACACAATGGACCTTGCAATGATTGTGTTCTTGGATAGATGCTTTAAAGTCACTTTTTTTTTTATAGCTAGGATGTTCAAAATGAGTAATGGTGTTAAATCATGTGTTTCTTAATGTCATGTGATGTACTGGCACATAATTGTTCTAGAAATTGCAGTTCCTTAGACTGTGTTGTTTGTGTAGCATTGCTTGTCAGTTGTATTCGCATTTGCTTAATTTCACTTCTTTATGAGCTGAACCACATAGAGAGGACTATGTTGGTTATTCAGTTAATGAGATTGTTTGAGAGATATGTTCACAATTTTGTGTTTGTGCACTGTCAAGGAAATGGAGATGTTAATTGCACCCCAGATTTTGATTTGCGCTGTATGTTATTTTTTATTTATTTAGGTTTGTCTGTCTGTCTAGAAAAAAAAGCATAGGATATATTCAGGATGATGATATTTAGCTACTAATTGCTGCATAGAACTAAGAACTTTGTGATAGGTTACATATAGGTAAGAATAATTGAATATTTCATGTATATGGCTTTCTTAATTATATTGTTAATTGTAGATCTCTTAACAGATTAGTGACTCCTGTATTAAGAAGAGGATTGTAGAGATTATCAGTGGCTACCATTTCCTGAATATAAGTCCTGACTTGCACTAATTGTAAAGTTCTGTAATTGCATATTTTCCCGTGGTGTGATTCTTGGTGGCAGAGTGCATGCTTTATATTTTATGGTCACAGCATTTTCTCAAGCAGTTCCCTCTTTTTAAGTGCATAACAGTGTCTTGCTGAAGATTTTGCTACTTTTCACAACTAAATGATGATTTTCTTTGTTGAAAATTTCAATATCTTCTATAGTATTTACATGGCTTGGGCCCCACTTTCTGAGCAAAATTTTTTCATAGAAGCTTTGTAGTACCTTATGATTATGCATACCTCCCAGTTCTTTTCCTTTTATGTTTGAAACTTAATATGGAAACAAAATTGATATTTGCAGATAAAACAAGAAGTTCAGACTGTTCCTGCTCAAACAAAAGTTGCAATAAATTAATCACATAATTGGTATCACATGTTATAAGCACTTAAAGATCTTTTCATATTGTCATTTACTAGCTAGAAAACTGAATCTTGAAAAATCTGATAAAATTTATGTGATACTTAATGTGCAACAATGAGAACAAGAATTTTTATAACCTAAGATCAGCTTTGTTGACATACTCGTTGCCAGCATATTTTGCTGTATATGAGAATGCTAACAGACTCGATGAAAAGGAACCAGAATGTGTTACATCACGAACAGCGTTTTGTGGTCTTTTTAACCTGTTTACTGTTCTATGCTTAGTGAATAAAAGTTAATGTAAGAATTAATTGAAAGACCAAATAACTTTGTAAAACTTTATAAAGAATTATTAAGAGTTAGAATTGTTATATTTATAACTTTTATGCATTTTGTTGTTGTTGTTACACTTGACATAATACATAGATTATTATGATTCTTAAAAGTTAAAGATTATATTTTGATTCTGTTATTCAGAAATAATAAGTCCGTATTTTTTATTATAGCCATGTAACTTATGCATACGTATACATAGTATTGTAGGTATACTTCTGAATAAGTCTACTAAAATAAATAAATTGTTGCAACTGCTTGGAGAAAAGGCTCCAAAGATATTGATGGTTCTATTCATGATACTGTTCCCTCAAAACAATTGTGAAACCATAAGTAATGCTAAGAAAGAAGTGTGTACTTATAACAAGTACTTATGAAGGCCCTGTCAGTAGTTTTACTGAGGATACAGTTATTGGTATTTTCCAGTGTACATATTAAGAAGTGGAGGACAGTTAAAGGAAATAATATTGCTGTTACTTCCCAATTCTGCAAATATATTTGAAATTTGGAAGTTGGCTAAGCACAATTACTAAACTTCAATATAATAGAGTTCATAAGTGCATAGGTTGTTTGTTCATTCTAAGACATTTATAGTTCTGGATTCCAAATAGAAGATGAAATAAAATCTGTTCATGAAGTGATGGAAATTAAATAATGAATCAAAAGAAGAAAGGAGGGTGAAAGTAAACATTAATATAAATCAAGATCTGTTTAAGGTTTGCTTTGTAAATTCACAGAAGAAAGGATGCTTTATAAACTTGCCAAATAAGTAAAGCGTTATTAACCACGACTCCTCTTTCACAAGCTAAACTTCTCTGCTTAGTGGAGACGCAGGATTCTTACTGTAACACATTTGGTCCTATGGGTTATGATGATGGTGCAGGAAACAAGCAAGACTTGTTGGCGACCGTATATTGTCGATGATGACAGGTGCCCCCGCCGCTGCACTCTGCTTACCGCCACCCCCCTCACTAACGGGTCACTGTCTTTTCTTGGGCCCGCTCTCTCACAGGCCGGTGTTTTCCAGGACACAGGAAACTTTAGCATTTTCCCCGGTCAAGGCCATTGGACTGCCAGAGAGGAGGTCAGATTGCTGGACGCCATTGAGCAGTATGGGTACGGTAACTGGGAGGACATTGCGCGCCATATCGAGACTCGCACTCCGGATGGTACGTTTGCATAATTCTTGTTTTGATCTGGGTTTCGAAAAGTGGTGGGTGAGTGAGCACTGTCTTTGAAAGTATTATGTTATAAAGCCTCTGTATCAGATGGCATTTTTTTGTTTTCTTTTCTTTTGTCTTTTTTGTCTTTATAACAAGTTATAATAGGTCACATCAGGTGAGGTGGATATTGGCAAGCATTGAAGCTGAATTTATCTTGTGGAATTAATCAAATCATTATTTTATAAAGAAGATCTTTAGCTAATAGTTAAAAAAAAAGATATCATATATATAACCCTTTGAAAAATGTATATTCTATTCAATTTTTTTTTAGTGTTAGTGGGCCTCAAGAGTCATATTATTCTTATTTGTTATATAGACTTTTTTCAGTTCATAATAGTGGGCCTCAAGAGTCATATTATTTTTATTTGTTATATAGACTTTTTTCAGTTCATAATAAGTAGTCAGAATGATATATTTACAAATGAAAATATTAAATGACTGAATTATCTGTGATAATCAACAATTCAGATGCCATATTGGCATAGATGCGATTGTTCATAACATAAGCAAGTCCATGAATTACTTTTTATGTAGGAGATACCACCTTTTAATTTTTCTTTTCTTTTTTATTTATTAATTTCATTATTCATTAGCTATTGCTATTTATTTATTTATATGTGCATTCACAATTTTCTTTTTCTTGGGGCAGCAGGTTCATAGACAGATGAATATACAGATGAATGTAACAGTTGTGAGATATTTACCTTCAATATATTTTTTTGTACTCTGATGAATTAGAATATTGATATTTGTTGTGAGAATAATCACTTACAGAAATGAATGCATTTTTTAAAACAACAAATAAGATCTCATGGCAGAATTTCAGTTAATCGACGGAAAAAGAAAAGGCCTCTACACTTATGTTCTTGTTAGCTGAATTTAAAATATTGCACAATTCACTCTATCTTTTCTGGAAACCAACAGAAGCAAGAAATAAGTACATCAGCAGTTACATAGATGGCGCTATTGGGCGAGCCTCCTGGAAACCAGCGTTAGAAAGATTGCAGCTCCCCATTGAGCACACAGTCCCTGACACAGGACCACTCTCGCCAACTCTAGGGTCTTCACTACCCTCCCAGCCACCCTCCACTGAGGAGAACACTATTCTTGGATACATGCCACACAGAGATGATTTTGAGAGAGTGAGTTAGATTTTTTAGCATATTTTGAGTGAAACTTGGGTATTTGTGCATTAATTTTTGTATGTTGATTTATATAGAAATATGTAAATATTTTTTTGATTAAGATGTCAAGTGAAATGTAAGTGTTTTATAGCCAGTATTATGACTTAAAAAGAAGACTTAATAGATCATATATATATTGCACTCATGTAATTTTGTTGTTTCAGTTTTTATATTTTATAGATTAGGTTTTATACCTTTTAGCTTTGCCAAAATATCAGTATTTATTTATGTTGCATATAGCAACATGTTGTGAAAATTTAGGAAAATTTTGATTATATATTCATTGTTATTTACACAGGAATGGGATAACGATGCAGAAACAACGATAGCACCATTATTCATTCATCCAGTTGATGATGAAGATGTGGATATGGCTCTCAAACTTGCACAGGTAAGTATTATCAAGTGAAAGTTCAGATTTGTAATTCTTTGTGATTATAAGTTTATCAATAGAGACAGTTTATCAAGTTAAAGCATTGATCAAGCTTAAAATCAGGGAGATTAACCCAATGGTGACGGGTCACGGCTATCGCCGTCATAACAATACGCCCGATTTGAGGCGTGCGGCTGTCCGGAGCGGCGCCGCTAAAACGCCCCGAGGCAATGATTCGGCTTGATGTACAGAATTCACGCGCTCAGAGTCGGCGCGCTGCCGCCGTTCCCCAGAGCGTAGAGTTTTTTTTAATTTTCTATACCCGACGCCATTGGGTTAAATGGCCATCTCGCAAAAGTGTATTTTCGTATATTTATTTTTAAAAATAAATATTCTCTATTTCAGGTTGATATGTACATGCGCCGTCTTCGTGAAAGATCGAGAAGAAAACGGGTAGTTAGAGATTTCCAGGTTGTTCCACAATTTTTCAAGAAGGAAAGAGAAAAAGCCCAAGTTCCACCAAAAAAGAAGAGCAAAGATGATAAGTAAGGATTGCAGCTACTTACAGGATTTTGGGTTTTATTGTAATTTACTGTTTAGTGTTAAAAAAAGTTTGAACAGACTGGGATCGGAAAGGAAGGTTTGTCAATATATATCTGTATATAAATTGGGAAACTAGATTGTCTTTTGGTATGTCTGGAAGTTACTCATACTTTACCAGCTACCTAAACCCATTGGCTCCAGGTGACCTGACTGTCATGTCAAGAAAGAATTTGCTGAGGGCTATGTGACGGGAATATAGCTTCATTGAAAAATTTGGCTGAGGGCCATGGCGACAGGAATATTTGTCTGAAAAATTTGTCTGAAGGCCGTGGTGATGAGAATGTGCACAAAGTTCTTGGAAGAAGATTAGACAGGTGGGACTAAGAATACAGTTCTTACCTGTTGTGTCTGGTGGTTCAGGTTGTGTTACAGAAAACTGAATAATAGGGGGGGGGGGGGAAATAGAATTAAGAAAATGTTATTTATGTTTCTTGTTATTGAACAGTGTTGCATGACTACCTAGATATATGATAAGGAATCTGTGCAAGGAAATTAATTTATTACCTTCTTGATACAGCATATCAAAGACAAATATAGACCTTGGAAAATGGCAAAAAAACAAAAAGGCTTACACAAGAAGAGATAGTAACATGCAAAGGTAGTCAAGGAGCCTTGATACTGCACACAAGTGTTCATGAGGGCCATGCCTAAAAGCCACACACCAGGATGTATTGCTACTCATATAAGCCTAATGCCCTGATCTTTAACCAGGTGTGAGCAGTGAGGCACCTTGATCCAATGGGTTGAGATGCTAGTTTTTGTGAAGTGGAAATTTATGTTACTGAAAACTTGGTTTGGTTAAAGGCTGAGTATGGGGCTAGAGGGAGATATAAATAGCTAAGAACTAAAGAGAAATAATGAAGTATGAGAATAACCTATTTATAGAATAAAAACAGATACGAACATTCTGTTACTGTTAAACTTAATAGAGTTGGATTACATTAGTTTTTTTTTTTTTTTTTTTTTTGTATAGTTAGATTGATTTTTAATGATGGTACAGTTAATTGGTTTTCTTTAGTATTTTTTAGTCACATTAACCCATTGGATCTGGTTGGACTCATAGCAACCAAATCACCAATAATCCAGGCATTAGGCTTTCGTGAATGGCTGCTGCTTGTAGGCCGGATGCATGCAAACACAGTGTCAAGACTCTATACCTTCTATTTGCAAAGCTATTTACTCTTTTGGCCATTTTCCAATGTCCATATTTGCCATTTGATTTACATTAGCCAGATGATAATAGTTTTCTTTTCTTTTCTTTTCTTTGTACAGACTCCAATCATCTCTCTAGGTAGTCTACAACTCAGTGCAAGAAAAATAAAACTATGTAACACTATGTTATTTGTGTCATTTTTTTTATTTAAGATATATAAAATTTTATGAAATACAACCTTGATGTTGAACATGGAAATGGGGTCCTCTATGTAGCCAACACTCTTCCAGTCACCATTTATGGCCATTTCATTCCAGACTCATACATCGATAGGAATAATGCAAAATCACCAAATGAGTAAAATAAACCTTTCAATAGGTATTTCCCATCACCCTGGCTTTCAGCTGAAACACTTACAATGGCAGGTTTGCTTCATGTGGCCTACAGCCAGATTTTCCCGAGATGACATGTTCATGCCCCCCCCTCCAACTGGGATTTTTTCATAAGGTGATGGTCATGCCATCCAGATCCAAGAGGTTAATTCTAAAGAAATAGAAGCAGTGGATAATGTTTTATGTGTTTTCATCTTTTCAGAGAGGCAGTAGCTGAAAAACTTAGAACAATTAGCCAGTTTCAGACAGCAAGTGAACACAATAATCTCATAAACTCCATTGTCCGAGAGAGAGAGTTAAGAACAAGGATAAGAGAGTTACTAAGGTAAGAGCTTGGAGACTTGTGGTTGATGCTTTGGGATTCCGAGGCCTTTTGTGAATGCTTATAAATAGATTTCATGACCTAACTTTCATTAACTCAATGCCAACGGGCATGGCATGTATGTACATGCCATGCCCACGGGGTTTTCTTGTTAAATTGTTTTTACACATAGATGGTTACACTTGTACTAAGTCACCAATTAGCCAATTACGAGTACTGCCTGTCTTGCCCGTTTACCCTTTTTCTTGATTTACAAAAATATTTTACATTATGTTATTTTGCTGTTACTAATGTTTATATTATTATAGTAATTATAATGTTTATAATAGAAATAATACCATTGATGTTCGTAACTCTAGTAAAAAATACATTTTTCCCACCAATTAAAGGAAAGGTGAAATCAAGTAAGGTCACAAGGTCTACTAATTGACTCCCTTGTGGCTAAGCACTAGCAGAGCCATCTATGTGGAGTGACATTTCACAAAAAATAAAAAAAATGAGCACAGCATTTTCCCCATTTTCTATTTCATTTATAATCTTGGTGCTCATAGCTTTTGGTACATATGTAGAACTGTATCTGTAGTTTGTCATTATAAATGGATTAAATAGATAAGACATGTGTTTACAGATATCGTCGTAATGGAATTAGACATGTGGAAGAATGCCATGAGTTTGAGGTAGCAAGGTCGCGAAGAGACAGGAAAAAAAGAAAATAAAAAGAAAGGTGTAAGTATTAATTGTTTCTCATTTTGTAAGGTAATGCTGTGTGTAAATCTAGTAGTAGACACTGGAGTTATAAACAGGGTTATTCCTTACCTCTAAACCATTGTTTAAAAGTATCAACTGATGTAAGTGAAGGAAAAAAAATACGGTAAGATAGAAGATTGGATGTAGACTGTGTAATATAGGATGTGAATTTTGTTTGCAGAAATCGTAATTTTGTGTACTCTCAAAAGTAAGAGATCATTTAATAGCTTACATCTTTTGAATATGAGCTGTATTTCCGAAGAATTTGAAGCATTAGGATGGGCAAGTGCATGTTTACACTCGCAGAAAACCAGTAAGTGAGAAATGGAATACAATAGGAAATTGTAAATGTGACAACACAGAAGGAATTGGGTAATAAACGAAGCCCTTGGTTTTAGTACATTTACACTTCCACTTCTGAGCTTTTAATTTTAGATAAGATTGCATATGCCAAATCACATTTAATGATGAATATGACTCATTCGCTTCATTAGATTGATGATTGTAATATTTTTATACATTATTATTCTAGCTATATTAGTTGCATATTATAGTTCATCATAGACCTTTGCCCCCCCCCCAAAAAAAAAAAAAAAAAAAAAAAACATACATACATACATATAATGTATATATATGTATATATGTATATATATATATATATATATATATATATATATATATATATATATATATATTATATATATTTATATATATTTATATATATATATATATATATATATATATATATATACATATATACATATATATGTGTGTATATATATGTGTGTATATATATGTGTTTATATATATGTGTTTATATATATGTGTGTGTATGTATATATATATATATATATATATATATATATATATATATATATATAAATATATATATATATATATATATATATATATATATATATATATATATATATATATATTATGTGTGTGTATATATATGTATATATGTAATAATAATATATATATATATATATATATATATATATATATATATATATATATATATATATATATATATATTATGTGTGTGTATATATATGTATATATGTAATAATAATATATATATATATATATATATATATATATATATATATATATATATATATATCCAGACTATGGTATATGTGATTTTTAAATTCTCACAAAGTATTGTCTGGTGAGAGTGTAATCTTGATCATCAATTAAGAAAAGATATAAATTTTCGAACAATATTTACAGATTTTATTTCTCTGTATTACTAGCATGGCTTAGCTTATGATCCCCACTATGATTATCTATCCTTTTGCTGATATTTCTGTCAATGCAGAATTAGTTTTCAGTCATGTAACCTTACATATGTGTGTGCGTGTATGTATGTATGTATGTATATATGAATAAATTAATTCATGTGTGTGTGTGTGTATGTGTGTGTGCGTGTGCGTACACACGCACACATATATATGTAAATATATATATATAAATATATATATATATATATATATATATATATATATATATATATATATATATATGAAATAGCTACTGAGTAAGTAGTGTTTTACTCCCATCAGTTTTGGTGATGTTCTGCCAAAATTCCAAATGCATATGAACTTTGAATTAATTGTTGGAGACGAGTGGTAATATCTATTACATAAAACTAAACTTATAATGTAAATAACTTTATTTTTAAAGTTATGTCTTATTGTAATAAGATAGGAAGAAAATTGATCCATTGTTTTTATTTTCATTTCCATTCATGTCAGGTCATATACTTCAAATGTTCAGTGACCAATGAGACAGAAGCTTATGTTGATTTATCCTCCCTTTTCTAATTAAATGTGTTTACTTATTTTCAAATTTGATTTTTTTGCGTATTTTATTTAGTTATTTACCAACATGCTTTTCCAGTCTATTGAAATTCTGCCGTTTAACTGAAAGGGATGTCTAGAGGCTCTCGGTTATCTTCTGCCTCTTGAATATCAGGAGGTTTATCGTTAAAAAATGAAGTGTCAACTAGATTTAAAAGGGAAGGGGCAGATATGATTTTTTTTTTTTACTGATAGGTAGAGAGAATTCGAGAACTATAGTTTAACATCTGTGAATATGAGGCAGAGGAAGTAAAATGTGGCAGCAACTAATGATCTGAAGTAATATCCATCTCTGCATATTTCGACTTGCATGATGTGTATGTTACCCAGTTTTAGTGTCAAACATACATGTTGGATATTTTTGGATTTGTTAATGTTTTGATGTGCAGCTATTTCTGGATTGCATAAAAAAATGTGACACGGACTTTTTCTTTGTGTGAACAGCCCCAGGTTTTTCTAGACTGTACAGTCTGTGTGAGAGGCACTGGACGTGAAGCTATAGCATGTGATTTTCTCTTGGCCCATTGATTAAGGTAACCTAGACATCCCAAATATATAAAGGAACCTCCTTTTTCATACATATATCCATACATAATATAATACCAACGCGTGCAAAAGTTACCCCGCTGCCGTCCACTGGCCTGGCATGAGTGGAATAAGCTAACGTTGGCCCTTGTGTTACTTCCACAGCCGAGTATTCACAACTTTGCCTTTCATGCAGGCCAGCCTGCCTCAGATTCCGACTCAAATGGACCTCACCGCAAAGTCAAAAGAGTAAGTATTCTCCTTGGTCTGTTTGTGGTATTGGTTGTAATGGTAGCATTGTAGTGGCATACAGCTTTTGCTTGAATGGCCAAATTTTTTTTACTTACAAGGGAGTTGCCAAGGCTACTAACAGAATTCTTATGAAAAAAAAAAAACTTGTCTCAAATTTGGGCAACTTAAGTATTGGAACAGGTAAATATTCCCTTGTGTAGCAGTGAGAATGTAAAGGATATGAATGACAGTAATATTGGTTGATTATAATTGTCAGAGCTTTCAGTCTCATATTAAGACTGAAGTTTATGGTGATAAGGGTTGTTGGCTTAGGTAAAGATGATATGGTTTACAGATTGATAGAATAGCAAAAATAATGATCATTGTTGATCATACTCTAAATTGGGGAGTTAAGAAACCATTTACTAAAATTATTTTTTAAATCAAAGGTAAAAAGTTAAAGTTGTAAATTATATCTGTTTAGGGAGAGCTAAATTGCAGCTGCAGCTGGTGATGATTGTTTAGGCAGTGTTAGTTGACTGCATGGTAGCAGCTCTGATTTTTTCTTATTCTCTTTTTTTTTTTGCCAGTCTTCCTCTCTCTTTCTATTATGTTATTAGAAGTACTTTATGATATTTTATGTGCTGAAAGATTGCAGGGGAAAATCTACCTAGAGTCAAGAGGATTGAGGATTATACTTAATTTTCCAATTCGTTAAGGCTTTTGTTATTATGTTGTTGTTTTTTGTGTGTGTATGGAATTTGAAAAGAATAGGCTATAGCTGTCAATGGAAGTACTTTACCTTTTCATTGATAATCCTGTGGAATGTCAAGAAAATTAGTGTATTTTGTGGATTCAGTACTTTGTTTTGTTATAGTTATATGATTTTTTATGGAAAGGAGTTAGATGTAGCATAAATTATGAGATTTATAAAACTATGAGTATTTTACAAAGTTTTAGTTACAGTGGATCAGAAATTACAGATTATGATGGATGCTTCCTGAGTTATCAGTTGTTAAAGATGGAAGGGTATCTTTAAGTGGTTTAAAGGGTCCTGGCATATCTGTAAATGTGTGGTTGACAGAAACCTGTCTGCACCTCAGCCCTAACTTTGTCAAGTTTTTCCATGCTACCAACTGCATGAGGACTACTCACATACCACCCATCTTTAGATGGGCATATTTGTAGTTTACCCTTTCTCATTATGAAGGGGTCAGTGGTTTCCTAGTTTTGCCATGTTTGTTGAAGTTGTAAGTACTGTTGAAAGAGCTTTATTTACTTCCTAATTGGTTAAAGAGGCAACCACAACAATTACTTTTGTCTGCAAGGCTGTAGTATTGGGGGATCTTTTTCATATGAATTATTGTCCAGATAATTTCTACATTTGAGGTATATTTCATATTACAAGTTATTGTTTGTAAGTAGCCACTTTTATATGATTTACCAATTCGAAATAATTTCCCAATAAACATGTTAACCCATGAAGAATTTGGCTGAGTTCCAGATGACAAGAATGTGTCATCATAAAAAATATGGCTAATGGCCAGGCTGATAATGTGTTGTGAGATATTGTAGTTGAGTGGCAGGTTATGGGGACATCTTGCTGTGAGTGTATAACACTCTTGGAGGGAGATTAGACTCATTGGGTTGTTAGGAAGGGTGCAATGTACCATCTGTCAGTCATGCCTGGAAATGCACCAGATTCATAAGGACACTATTTTCATACAGAATAACCTGTTCATGCCTGCCTTGACGTGCAAGACTGTGTTATGGAAAATTGAATATTATGAAAATATAAAGATAACATGTTGTAGACTCACGAGAGAGATCATATAGAATCTTTTCAATGAAAACAGTGTATTGCCATCTTAACTCCATGCCGATAGGCATGACGTGTACATACGTGCTATGCCCACTGTGAGTTACTTGTTTGATTGTTTGTACACATAGATGGCTACACTTGTACTAAGTCACTAATGAGCCAGTTACGAGTACTGCCTGTTTTGCCCTTTTACCCTTTTCTTTGATTTACGAAAATATTTTATGTTATCTTATTTTGCTGTTACTAATGTTTATAACATTATAGTAATTATAATGTTTATAATTAAAATAACACCTTCAATATTCATAGCATTAGTAAAAAATACGATTTTCCTGCCATTTCATAGGCCTAGGGATTAAGCTTTCCAAAATTGTCCTTAACCATAATTTTTTACGCTTTTATTTTAACCCCTTGATAATGGGTGAAGAAAAGAAAAAAACTACGCTCTGGAGATCAATAGCAAAGCGCCGACTTTGAGTGCGGGAGTTTGATACATCAAGCCAAATCACCGGCTCTCAGTGCTTTGGCGCACCGCCATGGTGTACAGCCACACGCCACAGATCGAGCAGTTTGTTTTGACGTTGGGATGGGGTTAAAACAATAATGAGCATATCCAGAATTGAGGAAACAAGGTGGAAAACTTTGGCCTTTATTTCTAGTGTGCTCCTATTATTTTGTTGCTACATTCAGAATTTAGGTGAGGTATTAGAAGGGGAAGTAGTATAGTCAGACTTAGTACCTTCTCTGTGCTGTAGTCTGTATATCTTACATGTGTTCTTAAGCAGTTATAACCATGTTTTAAAATGTTTGAAACCTGCTGTATGCTTTTTAATGAGGGGCTGGTGAAATTTTTACGTAACTATAATTGGGAGGGGTTTTGGGTTCAGCTCCGAGTTTAAGTAATGGAACCCAGGTTTTATGTATTGCTTTTCCCTGAGATAAGGGCAGAACTAAATAAAATCACAAGAGATAAGTGAAAGAAAGGGCATAAAACTAGAAGAACACAACCATTCAGTAAAACACATTACTGTTCTTACCAGAATTCTGTATAATGCATTATTGAATTGTAGCCCCCTGCTGTACATGGTTTTTGATTATCATGTTAGTGAAGTTGGAGACAATGTAAGTTTGGATCATATGATAACAATCCAAATACATGCTGGAAACAGTAATGGGTAAAATTGTCTGTATCACTGCCTTATGATTGGTAACTCTCTTGTAGGTATTCTTTGCTGTTGTTGTTTTGCTTTTTTTAATAAATTGCATTGTGTTGTAAGTTGCAGGCTACCAATAGGATGTATCTAGTGGATTGGTCCAATAGGCTCTACAGCTTATAGTATGTTTTTCATGTTACTTTGCTTTGCCTTTAACTGCTTTGCAAATGCTTTCAGAATAGAATTACAGGTTATGAATGTGATAAAATGCATGTGAACATGCACACATTCATGTTCACACAAGCAGATGCATACAAACCCAGACACATGCATGCAAACCAGACACATGCATACAAACCCAGACACATGCATAAAAACCCAGACACATGCATACAAACCCAGACACATGCATACAAACCCAGACACATGCATACAAACCCAGACACATGCATACAAACCCAGACACATGCATACAAACCCAGACACATGCATACAAACCCAGATACATGCATACAAACCCAGACACATGCATACAAACCCAGACACATGCATACAAACCCAGACACATGCATACAAACCATTTGAGACACATGCATACAAACCATTTGAGACACATGCATACAAACCATTTGAGACACATGCATACAAACCATTTGAGACACATGCATACAAACCATTTGAGACACATGCATACAAACCATTTGAGACACATGCATACAAACCATTTGAGACACATGCATACCAACCATTTGAGACACATGCATACAAACCATTTGAGACACATGCATACAAACCATTTGAGACACATGCATGCAAACCCAAACACATGCATGCAAACCCAAACAAATGCATACCAACTGAGACACATGCATACAGACCCAGACATATGCTTACCAACCCAGAGCGAGCGAGCGAAAGCAAGAGGGAGAGAGAGTGAGTGAGAGCAAGGGGGAGAGAGAGCGAGTGAGAGCAAGGGAGAGCGAGTGAGAGCAAGGGAGAGAGAGAGCAAGCAAGTGAGAGCAAGGGAGAGAGAGAGCGAGTGAGCGAGTGAGAGCAAGGGAAAGAGAGAGAGAGAGAGAGAGAGAGAGAGAGAGAGAGAGAGAGAGAGAGAGAGAGAGAGAGAGAGAGAGAGAGAGAGAGAGAGAGAGCGACCGAGCCAGAGCTAGAGAGAGAGAGAGAGAGCAAGAGAGAGAGAGAGAGAGAGAGAGAGAGAGAGAGAGAGAGAGAGAGAGAGAGAGAGAGAGAGAGAGAGAGAGAGAGAGAGCAAGGGGGAGAGAGAGAGAGAGAACAAGAGCAAGGGAGAAAGAGAGCAAGGGAGAAAGAGAGCGAGTGAGAGCAAGGGAGAGAGAGCGAGCGAGAGCAAGGGAGAGAGAGAGAGAGAGCAAGGGAGAGAGAGAGAGAGAGAGAGCAAGGGAGAGAGAGAGAGAGAGAGAGAGAGAGAGAGAGAGAGAGAGAGAGAGAGAGAGAGAGAGAGAGAGAGAGAGAGAGAGAGAGCGAGAGCGCGAGTGAGAGCAAGGAAGAGAGAGAGAGAGAGAGAGAGAGGGAGAGAGAGAGAGAGAGCGAGAGAGAGAGAGAGAGCGAGAGCAAGGGAGAGAGTCAGAGAGAGTCAGAGAGAGAGAGAGAGAGAGAGAGAGAGAGAGAGAGAGAGAGAGAGAGAGAGAGAGAGAGAGAGAGAGAGAGAGAGAGAGAGAGAGAGAGAGAGAGAGAGAGAGAGAGAGAGAGAGAGAGAGAGAGAGCAAGGGAGAGAGAGAAGAGAGAGAGGAGAGCAGGAGAGAGAGAGAGAGAGAGAGCAGAGCAGGGAGAGAGAGAGAGAGAGAAGAGGAAGGAGAAGAGGAGAGAAGGAGAGAGAGAGAGAGAGGAAGAGAGAGAGAGAGCAAGGAGAGAGAGAGAGGAGAGAGAGAGGAGAGAGGGAGAGAGAGAGAGAGGAGAGGAGAGAGAGAGAGAGAAGAGAGGAGAGAGAGAGAGAGAGAGGGAGAGCAAGGGAAGAGGAGCAGAGAGAGAAGAGAGAGAGGGAGAGAGAGAGGAGAGAGGCAGAGAGATGAAGAGCAGGGAAGAGAGAGAGAGCAAGGGAGAGAGAGAGAAGAGAGGGAGAGAGAGAGAGCAGAGAGAGAGAGAGGAGAGCAGAGCAAGGGAGAGAGAGAGAGGGAGGAGAGAGAGAGAAGGGAGAGAGAGAAGAGCACAGGGAGAGAGAGAGAGAGAGAAGAGAGAGAGAGAGAG
>NC_061830.1:8365285-8387785 GCF_019202785.1 Penaeus chinensis
GAGGTTAAATCTTTATATTAACTTTATATTAATCACAACATGAGTTCCTGATACTGCACAGAGCTACACAAGGGGGTGCATGGAAGTCATTTGCTTAAAAAAATAGAGCCATGGGAAATATAGTTGTGGCTGTTGCATCAAGGATTGTATTGGTGATGAAGCTAAGAGATGGCTTGGGGTAACCTAGAATTATCCACAAATTTAGTGGACAGTCTCTTTAATCTAGAATCCCAAATCTTTTATGAACTTAGCTTACCCTTTGGGGAAAGAGATTGCCACTCTCCACCTTGAAGCTTCATATAGAAGGTAGTGCATGTTAGGTTATCAGTGCATGTTAGGGTATGGCACCTGGAGGAGGAATCATGTGATGGCTGACGCAAGACTGCTGAGTTGTTGTATACTAAGGGGGTAGGCTGAGAAAAAGTCTTAGGGTGGAATGGTGTTAGGACAATTTAGGTCCATGGAGTTGAAATATGTGTCGAAACATACAGTGTCAACATTCCTGGGAAGCACTGATAAAAGGTGTTAATGTGAAAGGGAAAAAAAATTGTGTGTGCTCATTCACTATAAGAAGAGGTACCTGTTTTTAGGCATTTTGATATCTGCTGCATATATACCCAATGGGTCAGTTCAGAGGATTTTTTTTGAAAGATAATTAGATTCAAGAAATATGCAAAAAGAAGTTGAGTTATTTAATGGGAGTGGCAAAAAGTACTTAAGGGGACCGTCCCTCAAAATGGTGGTGGCAGGCTAAAAAGGGGTAGAGGGGTGAAAGGGGGTAAATTTGCCCCCCTCAATAAACTTTATACTACATACTTCTCTTGTGTACCGCTTTTGGCCCTCACTGCTGCATACTTTGCAATGAAAAAAAATTAGATTGACGTGAGCTTTTTAAAAATTTCAGTCCTGTTTTTCTTTGGCAATCTTTTTTTTTTTTTTTTTTTCTTGTTTTATTTATTTATTATTATTATTATTATTATTATTATTTTTGGGGGGGGAGGAAACTAAGGCAAATTTTTTAAAAAGCTCACGTTAATCTCTTTGCAAAAAGTTTATTGGGGGGGGCATCTGGAAATTTCCACAAATTTTATACCAAAAGTGTAGAATGCTAAAATGAACAAAATACCCAATTTTGAAGAAAATCGGTAAGACTGTTTGGATTTTATTGATATGAAACAAATTTACCCCCCCCCCCTTTTCAGCCTGCCACCATCATTTTGAGAGACGGTCCCTGTAAGACTGAATAGTGTTGTTTCCTGATTGTTAGGAAAGCTTTATTATGGTGGAATATGTAGGAAATGAAAGTTTTTAAAATGGAACCAGTTATTTTTATTGTGAATATGCGGATTCATCATTTTCATATAACATTAGTTATATTATCATACCTCCATTCATAAGTTACTTCTATTAACCAATATCTAAGCAACTTAAGATTGGAAATGCATTCTTAAAAGAAAAAATGTCATGGCAAGGACAAAAGTAATGAAATTAGAACAGGTTAAAATATCACTGTCAAACAGTCATCAGGATCTGAAGTGGGGTAGAAATTTCAGTAGTATAATTGGAAAGAAAGGTTAATAAAAGTGATCAACTTTTCTATTTTGTCAAGCTAACTAGGCAAATATTTATGCTTTGAAGTAAAGACACATTGAAGTGGCAGGGATTTGAATTAATCTTGACAATAATAGGGCATAACTAGGGTGCTTTACACCAAGAGGTGTAGGGAAGTAATATGAATGTCTTGCTACTGTATTGGAATTGAACCTTTCCAAACAATTTTCAAGCCATGCATGACAGGCAAGTTTTTGGTCAGATGACAGATGTCAGAGGGGTTTGGTTAGGTTGTGGCTTAGACTATGTTAGTCACAGTGCACTAGTCAGAATGGGAGAGTTGTGCTGTGCATCTATATGCAGAGCTCCATATGCAGAGCTCCAATCTTACAAAGTTGTCTGAAATATTTTTTCAGTTTTGTGAATGAAGACCATGGAGACGTGGGTCCACAGAAAGAAAAGATTATGATCACTGAATTATCCCTACACAACTTCATACACAGTTGCTCAGGTGTTATGAGATCTGATTTCCCAGTGTGGTGAATATGTTATCATGGTCACCCTCACAAGATAAAATTAGAAGGGAGGGCTATGATGCTAGGCAGGCAAATTATTGTTAGAAAAAGAAAATAAAGAAAAACAAAGCTTTGGCTGACTTAGACAGGCTATAGCTGACTTAGACAGGCTATAGCTTTAGCTGTAGAACTAATGTTGTTGGAACCATACAGAGGTGGGGGGGGGAGGTAGCCAAAGTAGGGAGTGATGGGGAAAAGCTAATAGGGTGGGAGGGAGGAATAGCTGTCAGCAACTTCTTAAGGATATTTGTTTTTGTGGGAAAGATAGGCAGCTGATGGTGGGATTAAGCATGATAAGGGGCCAGGCATTAATATCAGCTTGCAGTTGTGGCAGTGCCCTCAGGAAAGGCTGGCATTGAGGTGAAGGATGTTATATTCACACATGCAAGCTAATCTTTTTCTCTCTCTCTCTCTCTCTCTCTCTCTCTCTCTCTCTCTCTCTCTCTCTCTCTCTCTCTCTCTCTCTCTCTCTCTCTCTCTCTCTCTCTTCTCTCTCTCTCTCTCTCTCTCTCTCTCTCTCTCTCTCTCTCTCTCTCTCTCTCTCTCTCTCTCTCTCTCTCTCTCTCTCTCTCTCTCTCTCTCTCTCTCTCTCTCTCTCTCTCTCTCTCTCTCTCTCTCTCTCTCTCTCTCTCTCTCTCTCTCTCTCCCTCTCCTCCCCTCTCCCCCTCTCCCCCTCTCTCTCTCTCTCTCTCTCTCTCTCTCTCTCTCTCTCTCTCTCTCTCTCTCTCTCTCTCTCTCTCTCTCTCCCTCTCCCCCTCTCCCTCTCCCTCTCCCTCTCCCTCCCTCCCTCCCTCCCTCCCCTCCCTCCCTCCCTCCCTCCCTCCCCCCTTTCCCCCTCTCTGCCTCTCTCCCTCTCTCTTTCTCTCTCCCTCCCTTCCCCTCCTCTCTCTCCCTCTCTCCCCCTCCCCCCCCCCCTCTCTCTTTCTCTCTCCCTCCCTTCCCCTCCTCTCTCTCCCTCTCTCCCCCTCCCCCCCCACTCTCTGCCTCTCTCCCTCCCTCTCTCTCTCTCTCTCTCTCTCTCTCTCTCTCTCTCTCTCTCTCTCTCTCTCTCTCTCTCTCTCTCTCTCTCTCTCCCTCCTTCCCTCCCTCCCTCCCTCCCTCCCTCCCTCCCTCCCCCCTCCCCCCCCTCCCCCCCTCCCCCTCTCTCCCCTTCTCTCCCTCTCTCCCCTTCTCTCCCTCTCTCCTCTTCTCCTCCTCTCTTTCTCTCCCCCCCTCTCTCTCTCTCTCTCTTTTCTTTCTTTCTCCTTCCCTCCCCCTCTCTCTCTCCTCCTTCCTTCCTTCCTTCCTTCCTTTCTTCTCTTTCTTACTCCCTCTCTCATTTTCCTTTCGCCTTCCTTCCTCTTCCTCCCTTCCATGTCTTCTCCTTCCTTCCTGTCCTTCCTCTCTCTTCTTCCTTTCCTCCCACCTCTTTTTCCTTTCCTCGCTCCCCTTCTCCCCCCACTCTCTGTAAATGAGTCAAGTTGAAAAAGTTTGTTTCATGGTAGTTATGTTTTGTTTTTGTTTGTTTTTTTCAAATTTTGTTCATTAGGAATAACTAATGTGCTATAGCTTTTTATTAATTTTAATATGTTGCACCATGGTCATTATATATAAAGACAGATATTACAATATAACAAATACACAGACTCATAGTCATTGTTTCATAAACAAGTGTATGCATGTATGCATTCACATATTCAGATGATGACCATGCATGCATGTAAGTAAGCATGAGCACGTGCGCACACAACTTCCATTTGTGGGTAGATGGAAGATTCCTAAAGAGAGATAGACAGAAGAGCAAGAGAGGTGGCATGAGGCACCATGAGGATGGCTCCCCAGCTTATGATGTAAGTAGAGTCTGTGTGCCATGTTTTAAAACTAATGATCAGGCTATAAGGACTATCCACTTCAGTCAGCAAGGGTAGGCTTTGGGGCCTTTGCAAATAAGAACTATTTTCATGGGCAAGAACACACATCATCACCACTTAAGATTTTTGGTTGTTAAAAAATTCAGGTCCTCAGCCACCCCATTGGCTGGGGGTACAATTTGCTAGATTTTTGTGAATTTTGTTGCGCACAGATAGTTCCACTTACGAGTCAGTTAACCCAATTCGCTGGGAAAATGTGATGTTCACTGTAGTATTGTTTTGTGGAATGGATCTACAAGGAGATGGTTCCACAAGTGCACAGCTAGGGAGTTGATTAGTAATCTTTGTCCCCTCACCAGATTTTACCCTCCCTTGAGTTTTTGGATATATTTTTTTTTCTGTAATGCTATTATTATAGATGTTTGTTATTATTATTATTTACATTGTCATTATTACAATATTATTTACAATACTAATAGCAATAAAAAAAAAGAAGAAAAATCTGAAAATCAGATTAAAAAGTGGACAGGTTCAGATAGGTCGGACTTAGTGATTGATTCATTGGTGCCCAAATACTTCCGTAGACATCTGTGTAATACAAGCAATAAACTAAACTCATTGAGAATGTCATGTCTGTACATTCTATCCCCTGACAGCATTGGGTTAACAGACCCTACATGACCTCACCTGTTTGCCCATTCCTAGAGTTTTTGGGAAGATTTGTCTTTCTTGTGCTATTGATATTGATACTGTTATTATTATTATTATTATTATTATTATTATTATTATTATCATCATCATCATCATAGTGAAATACTTAAAGCAATAAGATTTTTTTTTAAATAAGGAAAGGTGAGAGAGGTAGGACTAATTATTAACTCACTGACTAAGTACTTTTAGAGCCATCTATATGTAAACACAATTAATAACTAAAATTACTGTGGACATGACATGTTTGTCATGCCATCTATACCCAAGGAATAAAACAAAATGCCAGTTACTCTGCATAGCTCCTCTGTCAGATAGTAAATGCAGAGCAAATGGATCTTCATATTGAAGGGAATAGATTATAAGATGACTATATATTTTAGCATTTGAAAGAAAACTGTATTTTTATATTTGAAGATATCACTTTCAGAAGAATGAGACGAGTTAATATCATAAGTAAAAATTGTTTTCTATGTTTATGACTTATGATATTTTGGATGTTGAGAAGTTAAAATATATATTGCTGTCTTTGTGTAAATAAGATAGGATTAGAAACAGGCAATTTTTAACATCAAATCATGATACTCTTTCTAGTTAACAAGTTCCTTTGTAACATATTCTTGTGCGAGTAAACTTGGATGTCAAAATATATGGTCATGAGGGTTATGTGGATATTTACTTTTAATTTTATTTGACTTGTTTTTTTATATATTTTTTTGTGACTGCTGTTTATTTATTTGTGTGTCTCAGTGTAGCTAAGCATAAGCTGGGATGTCTGTAGAAGACTGATTCCAAAAATTGTGGTTTCTTGCAGAGGTCTTCCCTATTTTTAATCTCTCTAGTTTGTGTGGGGTTTTTGATTAGTTTGTTGATGTTCACCGGTATTTTAGATTGGAGTAAGAGTCAATGAGATCCATGAAAATGTAGTGTTTGTACATTTCTATGTGCATGTGTTGGTAATTTAACATTTACATGCATGGTATGTCTATTGTGATTTAGTTCATTGATTCTGTTTAAATATAGAAGGCTCCACAAGAGCTTAGTCACTAAGAAGTTGATTACTAGTCCTAAGTATCTCACCTGTTTACCTTTTTCTATGATTTTGGGAAGATTCTTTTCTGTTGTTTATTGCTATTATTTGAATAATCATAATGTCAGTAAAGATAGTAACATTATTGCTATTAATAGTACTAGGAAAACAAAAATCCTGAAAATTCCAGAAATAGGGGAATCTGATGAGCCCTCACAACTACTAATTGACTTAGCACTTGTGGAGCCATCTGTGTGTAAGCAAAATTCATCTACAGTGGACAGGACATGTACCCCGCAACAAGAACTGAAAAGAAAATATGCATTTTATATTTATTTATAGCATTTTATTTTTGATGATGAAAAGAATATTGATTAGTTTATTTATTTATTTATTTATTTATTTATTTTTCTTATTTTCTCTGTCTAAGGATTTTTATTTAATGCATTTGAAATGTACAATTTTTATATACTTTTTTTTTTTTCATTGTTTTTTTTGTTTTTTTTTGCTTGGTGCATTTGATCATCATCATCTGCTTTTCTTCTTCTGCATCTTCTTCTGCTTCTTCTGCTTCTTCTGTCTCCTCATCCTCATCCTCCTCATCCTCCTTCAATCTGCATCATTCTTGTTTCTGGTTCTTGAGTAATTTTCAAGTAAGAGAAAGGTTGAATGAATATGTTTTAGTTTATGACATGGAGCATTCTTTGTATGCATTATTTTTATGTATATGTATGTAACAGATGCCCAACTCTGTTTTTATGCTATATGTATTTGGTTTCATTGTTCATTTTGACCACATTCTCTATCCATCTTTGGCATGCTATTCCTCATGTATTTGTTTATTTTATTATAATTATCATTGTATTATTTTATTATTATCATCAGTAGTAGTAGTAATTAATTATTATTTTTTAAAATGCTTTTTATTTGTA
Source organism: Penaeus chinensis (assembly GCF_019202785.1). Taxonomy (NCBI): domain Eukaryota; kingdom Metazoa; phylum Arthropoda; class Malacostraca; order Decapoda; family Penaeidae; genus Penaeus; species Penaeus chinensis. The sequence continues at coordinate 8,371,932 of NC_061830.1, forward strand.
CAATGCTGGGAGCATTGTCCAGAATTTATGAGGGATTATAGGATTGTGTCTATGAACAGACCACTGGAAGAAGACTTTGGATATCTGGTTGACAAAAGGGGGTCTGATTCACCCTGTTTACTCCCCAAAATATCTGTGAACATAATAGACAAGTTGTAATTGGTTAAACATTGGCTATAGATACTTGTACTATTTACTGTATTTTTTGTGAATTTTCTTGCACACAGATGGCTCCATAAGTGCTCAGCCACCAAGGATTCAATTAGTAGGATTTCCCCTTCATTGATTTTTTTTTCTCTTTCTAATGCTATTGATATCAATTGTTATTATTATTATTATGATTATTATAATGGTATTAAAATACTAGTTACAATAAAAAATAAAGAAAATATCTCTGAAAACCAAGGGAAAGGGTAAACAGGTGAGACAGGTTTGCCAAGTAACTTCTTTCCAACTAAGTATTTGTGGAGCCATCTTTGTATGAAGACTAAACTTAACATTACAATGGACATGGCAAGTGCATTATGACATCCTCACACAATAGGTTAAAGGTTCAGGATACGCTGAAAAGACCAAACAATAACAGGAGGTAGGTTGCAGTCCTTGTGCATTTAGGTGTCGAAAGTATATCCAATAACATTGCAGCACTATTATACATCTGCTTCAGGAAGTTTCAGCTGTACACTTAGTAACACTTAGTTTTTGCAGCATGAATTGCAGCTTGAAGCATGATTTATAAACAGATATTTTGGCTAGAAATAGAAAAAGGGATCAAAGATAGGTTTGTCTGCCACTGTTACTGTTCCCTGTATTGCTCAAGGCTACTATTTTTTGGATGAGCATGACTTTTTGAGATATGTTTAGCAGATTATTGGGGAAAGAAAGAAGATAATGCTGAAGGTCTGAAGTTTATATATATGGTGAAGCCTTCTTCATGATGAACAGAAAGTGTTATGCTAGAAGAGGTTGATTTTAAAATATAGAAGGCTTTAATCTGACATGGATTGTGATTTTCCTGAATGTGACTACAGGATAGATGTGGCTAGTGTTTGCAGTGAAGTCTGTACTGTAGTGAATATTGGTCCTTTTTTTTTTTTTTTTTGGTGTGTCTCAGGCAGGAATCAAAGTGATGAGAAAAAAATCTGTGGTTGTCACCCATCACAGCTTACATCATCAAGCATTGTTAGACATTGGACTTTTTGTATGCAGGAAGGGAAACCACATTGGTGAGATAACAGAAAAAATCCACAATGTAAACAAAATCTTGTTTTGATTTGACCAGAAGATAAATCCCTAATCTGGGTTGGAATGCTGTTGTGCTTACTTGATTTATTTACTTGCAGGTTTTTTGCTATTCATTCCATAAATAAGATGTGAAAATTAGAAGTTTGAAAGATCACTAGGTAGTTAAAGACTGAATGTGAAGTGTGCTTGTGCAGTCTAACGAGAGCTGTAGAATGTATGTTTTTCACAGAGTATTGCTTGTGGAGCCATAGATGTACATCTTTCTTTTAGATCTTAGAACTTGCTTTTTCAAATGACTTGAAGCTACCATGGAAGTTCCATTTGTAAGTGTTAGTATTAAGTGGAATTGGGATATTTCCAAGTAATAATAGTGTACTTGCAGTAAATGATTGGGTTTTATGTTTAATAGCACTTGCTGTAAATGTAGAAGTATTTTAAAATACATTATCAAATATTTACACAAATTAGTCAGTTAGTCCTAGATAATATCTTATTTATAGGAGTTTTACATACTGTCCCTTAAATTAGTCATGCAATGTCCCCCAAAACAAGAGAAAAAGAGAAGAAATGCAGTACCCTTATAATATCTTCTTTTACTTTTAATCAATATTTTGCTCAGTAAATTATCTATTCATTACCTGGTTAAATATCAAGCCAGTTTGGTGTTGTAGCTATTTAAGGCTTTAAAGGAAAGATGTCTGGATATGACGGTTGTTTGTTCTCCTTTATAGAGCTCTAGACAAGGAAGTGAAGGTAGTGTTTGAGATTAGTGTGTGCTATGTGTGTATGTGGCAGGAATGCCCTGTTAAGTTAAAAACTGACAAATCATTGTCTTATATTGTATGAATATTTAGACAATAATTGGCATACTAAAGAGTCTTAGCTGATGATCTAATCTCTTTAACTCAAACAGCAATTTCCCTTTCCTCTCTGTACCTGTGCAGAAACGACGCAAGAAGTCCGAAATGTTTAGCAGAAAAAAAATTCACGCCTCTCGATACTGGCGGTGGAAGATGGCTCAGCGGGAGCTTGAGCGGCAGCAGCGGGAACAGCAACGACATCTCCAGCTGGGGGAACGGGAGCAACACGCAGCAAGCACAACAGGGGGGGACTCAAGGGGGGAATGATGACCCCATTGCAATATCCATGTTACCAGGCTACCATCTTTTGTCCCAGAAGGAAAGAAAGGTAGGAAAATGAGCAGTTTTTGTTCTGATTGTGATTGTGGTGATGGGGATTTTCATCATTATCATCACAATGACACGATGATTTCATCATCAACACCAATAATCAATATATTTTAGATATTGATTTTTTTTTTTGTAATAGATGTTAGATATGATCATGAGTTGCTTGTGTAATACTAATATTTTCTTATTGTGCATTAGACATGTACTACTTGATTTTTCTTTGAGTGTCTTTTCTCTGGATTGCATTTGTCCTGTGATACTAAACAAAGGCATTTGTATATATTTTATGCTTTTCAGTATTTTATTGATTAGAGTTAATATGTCATTTCTGTCAGAATATGAATATATAGAGAACCTCCTCTGTTTCTGACCTTATTCCAGTGCTAATACTGTAAAATAAGTAATGTCATTTCTTGCACAGTAATAGTTAGATAGATTTATAATTGTAGTTCTTTCCTAAGCATTCTTACCCACAAAGAGACCTGTCCATAACCATAATTAGCAGTAGCTAGCATGCATGATTCACTCAAGTTCTCTGAATAATAATTATCATTAACAATTAATTGGTAAATTATAAAGAGAAGTCAATTGGTGTCCATGTCTATAAATTTTCATTCTGAAATACTTATAGGTTAAATATATAATATATGTAAAATAAATTCTTAGTTAATCTGATGCCACAGGGTTGGCATGTACATTCACACCATGCCCACAGTGAGTTTAATTTATTAACTGTCTTTACACATAGATGGCTCCACAAGTACTAAGTCACCAATGAGGCAGTTATGAGTACTACATATCTCACCTGTTTACCCTTTTCTTGTTTTCTGTGTGCAGAAACATTTCACAAAACAGTACTACAGTGAACACTGCATTTTCCCATTGAAGATGGGTTATAACTTTTGGTGTTCAGATTTTTCCTTCCTTCATAATTTGAGCATCTAAAATTTGCACAATTTACAAGTATTTCTCTTGACCATTGTTAACCACAAGCCACCATGAATAATTTTTTGGGGGGAAAATGCATTTTTTGGTGAAATTTCTCTGCACATACATGGCTCTGCTAGTGCTTAGCCACTAAGGAATCAGTTAATAGACCTTGTGACCTTACCTAATTTCACCATTCCTTAAATTCGGGGGAAAACCATTTATTTTGACCAATGCCATGAATATTGATGGTATTATTTTTTTTTATAGAAATTATAATTACTATGATGTTACAAACATTAGTAACATCAAAATAAGATAACAAAATATTTTTGGAAATCAAGGAAAAGGGTAAATGGGCAAGACAGGCAGTACCCGTAATTGGCTCATTGGTGACTTAGTATAAGTGTAGCCATCTATGTGTAAAACAATTAATAAATAAAGTAAACTTACAGTGGGCATGGCATGTGTGTACATACTATGCCCATCGGCTTTGGGTTAAACACTAAATTAAGTTTATTGATTTTTTTTTAGTTAAGATTCAAGTTCATGAAAATGTTACAGGATAATCATCATTGTCATTTGTCATTTCTTTCTATTAGTTCATGGAAACACTTTGATTACACATGTTTTTTATTGTTTTGCTTAACTGTAGTATGGATAGTCAGGTGCTCTTACTAGAAAATAAGACATGACTTGTAAACATTTGATTTAAGGGGAGTTTTTTTGATCATACAGATTTCAGATTCCTTTACATCTCTTGTCTTCACAGGTTTGTGGCTGAAAAGTCATTTTTCCCTACATGATACAATTACTGATACAGGTGTATGATTTTCAGTTGTGTGCCTCCTCAAATATCAAGCCATCACAGTACATTGCTTACAAAGCTGTTTTACTTAAGGTAAGCAAAGCAGAGAATGCTATTTAAGCATGATTTTATTTTATAGATATTTTACGTGTTTTATACTAAAAACCCAAGTTTGTATGCAATGTGTACAAGGGCCTTGCATTAGGATTGCTGATTTGATTACATTAAAAATACTGACTTGCATATTCTGATTTTGTCAGACTAAAATTAGGGAAGTTATTTGTGATATGGATTGTATTAAAAAAAATATATACATTTTCTTGTTAATCCTTGTATTTTTCTTTTATTTTATTTTCCCACAAGGTTCTTGAACTAGAATAGGGTAAATTCTGGTTAAAAAAAAAAAAAAAGTACAAACTTTATTATTTGTTTGCAGGACGAAGGTGACAAGCGTCAGGCAGGTGTTGGATCAACTACACGAGGGGGTGTATGCACTCCCCAAGGCCTAGACTCTCACTCTCAACGCATGATAACCACTTTCATGACCCAAGCGGGCTGGATCTCCTCGTTCACATGACCACCCTTTAATTTTGGGATCTGAGCAGCTGGATCTACATCTACAGCACAAGAATCTTTGGCATGTAGATCTTAAAGGCATTATTCTGCTGCAATGACCCCAAAATAATAAAAATGTGTCAAGAAAAATAAAAGGAATAAAGGTAATCATATGAAAAGTGATAGCTAAAAGAGAGGAAAAGTGTGGAATAAAGAAAAAGGAGAGAAAATAGAAAATATTTGCAGTTTGAAAGTCATGCATCCCCCCATTTTTTTCCCCCCTTTCCTTTTTTTTTTCTTTTTTCTTTTTTTCTCTTTTTTTATTTTTATAAGGAATGATACTATTGGATGCTTAGCTGGTTCACTTTTATGCTGATTACATATCGGAGTCTTTTAGGCATTTTGTATGAGAGCTTCATAATTATTAAGAAATTTTGAATACCAGTCAGTATTCCTTGGAAATTTGTTATATATATGTGGAGCTTTCATATGGTGAATGTTAAATGGTGTTAATCCATGGAAAATCAGTACAATACTGATTAGAAAAGCCTGCCTTCCCTATGCTCCTTTTGATTCAGTAATGAATTTTGGTAAAACTGAGTTGCAATATTTGCATAATGCTTGTACTGGTGATGGTGATATTATATTTTAAATTTTACATATTAGCATCTGCAGGTATACTTTCTCCTTTTTAGACACATGCACTTCTTAAGTACCACTAGTAGCTAAGTATAGTATAAAAGGATATTTGTAATCAAAGGAAGTAATTGATTAAACTTACTTTTTAGTGTGGATATTGTACCTGTGAACATGTCCTCGTATTTTTTTTTTTTTTTTTTTTTTTTTGTATTTTGTTTAATTAATATTCTGATGGAAACCAGGCAAAAAAGCAGTCAAGTGCAGTGCTTATTGATTTTTTTTCTAGTCAGGATTGATTCGAGTTCAGTAACATTTATCAACTCAAATTTTTTTTTTTTTTTTTTTTTTTTTCCATATCAGTTGCTGATATTTTGCTCACCATTATAACTTTTAATGTTCAGAAGGTGTTCATCTAATCATTGTATAATTTGGTCACTGAAAAGAAGGTGCATACCAAGAAATATTGTTTAGTTTAGATTTAAGGACATTTAATTTTTATACAAATCTTCTGTACCTGGATATTTATCATTTTTAAGAGAGACGTAGTATTTCATGTATCGTTTTATTCTTCCTTTTGTATGGTGTTTAGAGGTTTGAAAAGAAATGTGGTTTCAATCACAACTATTTATTCCAAAGCTTTTTAAAGTGGTGCTGTAACATACAAACAAAACACTCATCAGAACAAGGTGATTGAACAGTATGGGACAAGAGTATCAAAGAGCATAGTGTATATAGAATGCCTTTGGTTTAGTGACATTATTCATTTAAATATATGTATATATATATATAATAACATTATTATATATATGACTTGCATAATAATGCCATAAATCAATAGCTTATTAAATTATTTTGTTTGGAGAGATCATTTAAAATTTTACTAACAACCTTGGAATAGAATTCGCATATTATATTACCTTTCATAGAAAAAACACATCACTCAAATTCAAACACTTATCTACACACATCAAACTTCTTTGGAAACATGCAGAAATGATTGCATGGAAACAGCTTCACTGGATAAGTACAAATGGAATGTCAGAAATATTAAGAGGAGGAGTGTGACCTTAGGATACACACTGAGGACTAACCAACCCTGGAGTTCTCTGTGTCGTAAACAACATACACTGGTGGTGCAGAGTTGAGAAAATTAGATTTGATTTTTCTGACAACTTCTCACGTCCACGAATAATGTCTCCTTTACTTTGTTGACTAAACTGAAGCAAGGAATATTTTGAGGTATAGTTTGGAATGTTGATAATATAAACTAATAGGAACACAACTTTCAAAAGAAATTAATCTTAAAGGTAGTATAAATATACAAACTTTGGAATGAGAATGCAACCTTACAGATTACGAGATAAATTATTAGGACTAATTATTTACACACACTAACCATAACTTTGGCATTTAGCCTTAATACTTTGGAGATGAGGACTCGTTAAAGTATAAATAAAGATAAAGAAACTATTCGATCCCTGATCCATATAGATTGTCTCGATCTATTGTAGATATGCTATCATTCTTGGCATACACTTCTACCAAATATTTTAAACATTGGTATGTATTGGCTAAACTGGCAAATGAAAAGGTTAGGCACAAGAAATTGATTTTGGCCCCTTGTATTTGAACAAAATGTTTGGAATGTTGGCAACTAAAGAAAACTACTGGACAATATTTTGGCAGGTACTGTACAAGCAAACAAATAACAATAACGAGTAACAAAATCAACTGGGAGTTGAAGACATCACAGACTAAAGGAATGAAATCATATTAAACTAAATATATCAAACCACTGAATCATTATATACACACTATATACATAACGTTAACTTACAGATTACAGAAGAGTCTAGGGCACGTTGTCAAGGCACGAATTTTTAAATTTCAAGGCAAACTGTGAATGCATTACGAATGGAAAATAATAGAATAAGTAACCATTAATATGAACTACAAGCTATGACATACATTGCACTCAGCTAAGTATTGGAAAAGTTTTCTTGAACAGACACACCCTCATTGTAAAGACAGAAATCCCTCTTAACGGGGAAGTTCTGCATGCATTATCGCACCCCCAAGAGCTTCGCTGCATCATCTGCCGATTTAGATGTCAGCAAGTGATCGACAACTGCTCGTCTTGTTCCAAGGAGGTTGGAGATGAAGTCGGACCCTTCGGTTTCATCTTTGCGCTCCTCTTTAATTTCAGTCTTTATTGCTGGCGAGGACAAACTTCCCTCTTTTTGCTCAACAGCGGATAAGACAGGTGAAGAGTTTGTATGCTGGGTTGTAACGTGCTGCTTTAATTCAGCAAGACTCCAATATCGATTCAGGCAGAACATACAGCTCACCTGTAAAAGAAGAAAATTCTTCAGCACTTCTATTCATCATATAGTGCAGTTCAGTAATTCTACATACTGACAAGTCAATGTCACTTTTGTGTGATTTCAGCAATCAGGATGCTCAGAGGACACTGAACTTACCCTCTCTGTGGTAGTTGAATCTGGCGTTGGAGAAAGGGGGTCGTTGTTGTTCTCAGCTGTGACCGGCTCTATACTGGTAATTTTCTGAAAGTTTTCTGGATGGGCTTCTTTGACGTGCTGAACTGCCACCTCGCGACTTGCAAGCGGTACTTCACACACGTGGCAGCGAAACGGTCTAGCGTCGTCCCTCGAGATGGCCGTGTCGCTGGCCTTCTCGTGCTTGAACACTTCGTGCTTGCGGAGACTCTCGAGGCTGGTGAAAGCTGCACCCGGACACTTGGAACAGCGGTAAGGACGGTCTCCGCCGAGAGTGTGTGGGGAGTCGGGATGCTTTCTCAGGAGGTGGCGGTCACAGTTGGACTTGGTGGTAAAGGGAAAGTGGCACACTGGGCACAGGTATGGCTTTTGTCCTGTGTGAGTGCGGATGTGTCGCACAAGGGAACTGGACCATGGGAACTTTCTCTGGCAGAAAGGGCATTTTTGTTTTTGTGGTGCCGAAGAATAGGCACTGCGCTTGGCTTCTTCTGACATTGTGTTGGAGGAAGTGGAGTCATCTTCACCAGGGACTTCCTCCTCCCCCTCACTGCCAAAAAAAGGGAAGCTCTGACTGGAGGCCGTTGAGAGCAACGTGTGGACGCTAGCGAGGTCAGCACTGCTGTCTTCCCGACTTTTCTCTCCGCTGCTCTCCTGACCTTCCTCTTCTTCCTCGTCCTCGTCGTCCTCTTCTTCTTCTTCTTCCTCCTCCTCTTCCTCCTCTTCCTCCTCCTCTTCCTCCTCCTCGACTTCATGACCATCATCAATGACTAGCTCCCTCTCTTCCTCTTCTCTCTGCTCCACCTCCTCGCCTCTGTCTTCAGCTGCGTCCTTTTCGATCTTGATGATGAGCTGCTCTCTCACTGTCTCTGAAATCGTGTGTGGAGTGTCAGAGGCAGACGTGGGCGTGTCCGTCTCTGACCTGGGAGTGTTGACCCCTCTCGGCCGGTGTTGCCAGACGTCGGGATGCTGCTGCTTCATGTGCCGCTCCATGTTGGAACGGAGGGTGAAGCCTTTGTCGCACAGGTCGCATCTCCACGGGCGCTCCGTCCTGTACCGCCGCTGTTTGGGCTTTTTCATGAGGACGGAGTTGCGAATTGTGAAATGCATCACATCCTCGTCGCCGGGCTTGGAAATGGGCGTGGACTGACTGTCCGATGTAGACGAATCCTCGGATTTACTTTCACTGGATCGGATGTCGGGTCGGGGGATGCGGAGAGGGTTGCGGTGGGCGGCGACCATCGCCAGCGCCGACAGCGAGAACGAAGGGGAACTTTGCAGGAAGCCTCCGCTTAGAAGCCCGCCACCGGACGTCAACTGCAGGCCGCGCTTCAGCTCTTTCTGGTACTCTTCAAAGAAGGCGGGGTCCAAATTGCGCACGGGATGGTGCAGGCCGTTGTAAGGGTTCATGAGGAAGGAATACTGGTGGGGGTTAAAGGGACTGCACAGCGGCAGGTGCTGGGGGTACATGCCCAGGGAGAAGGGCGGCTTGGGGATTTTGAGCACTTCGGTCGTGGACTCTGACGACGGTTCGGGGCTCTTGGCCTCGTCGGGCTCCCTGCACTCCTCCTTGCGTGGCTTGGACAGGTCCTCGGGCTCAACCTGCTCGCACTTGACTTCGTTCACCTCGATCTCCTCGTCGTCGTCCTCCTCCTTCCTGTCATCCTCCTGCTCTCTCTTGGAGTTCATGCTGAGGTCCAGAGGCGCGTCCTCGTCGCTGGCGGAGAGCACGCTGGGCACGGGCGTGAGTGTGGGCGTGACGGACGGCGTAAGCGTGCGGCCAGGAACCAAGGGCGTTGGAATTCCTGCGTTGTGCGAGAAGGGCAGAGGGAGCGCCGGCGGCGGCGGTTGGTGGGAGGTAGTGAGGGGCATTGCGGTGAGAGGCAACTTGGAGAAGCTGAGGAGCGACTCGACGGGCGTGAGATCGTGGTGGTCCTGGTGGTCGTCGCGGGCGGCCTGGCTCACCACGAGGCTGTCAAGGGTGGGCCCCGTGGCGGCCTCCGAGTGCTGCTGGATCACGTGGCGCATCACGTCGTTCTCGGAGGAGAAGGCGCCGCCGCACAACTTGCACGAGAAAGGCTTGGTCATGCCCTCGGGGTGCGAGGAGCGGATGTGGTCGCGCAGCACGGACCGCGCCTTGCAGTCGATGTGGCAGATGTGGCACACGGTGTCCAGGGAGCGGTCGGTGCTGGCGCCCTCCTCCTGCGGCACGTACGACATGCAGCCCTTGACTTCGTCCCGCGACTGGCGCCCGTGGATGTTCTTGATGTGGCGCTCGCAGTTGGCCTTTGTGGTGAAGGCAAGGTTGCAGAGGTTGCACTCGTAGGGCGTGTCGCCCTTGTGGCTCTTCATGTGTTCCTTCAGAGTGTTCTTGTCGTTGCTGAAGAAGGTGCACAGGTTGCACCGGTACGGGGGAGCCACCATGTGGACCAGGTTGTGTGACTTAAGTTTGCGCAGGTTGGCGAACACCTCCTTGCACAGCTTGCACGGGTACTGGCCGTTCAGCTTCATCTCGCGGTAGCCTCGCGCGAACTGCTCGTCGTGCGAGAGCCCCGGGGCCGTGGACAGCAGGGGCCCGACGCTGCTGGCGGTGGTTGTGGTCGTGGCGGCGATGCGGCCGGCGGACGGGTGCTCGGGAGACGCCTTCGCTGAGTCTGCCGGCGCGGGCGAGTGCTGACCGGGGGGCTGCATGCTCAAGGGCGGCCTCAGTCCACTGGCGAAGATAGAGGCTGCCATCGAGGTGGCGGAGGCGGACTCGGCCTCCTGCTGCTTGAGTAGGTCCAGCACCCTGAGGAAGCCCTCCTTGCCCGGCTGCGGCTCCTCGCACAGGTGGCGTTGGTGGTGGTGCGTCAGCTCGACCACGTTGGAAAAGCTGAGGTCGCACCGGAGGCACCTGAGGGAGGAGGCGGATCCCGTGGAGGCGGCGGCGTGCTCGCGCATGTGCATGAGCCACGACTCGGCGCACGGGAATGTGATATGGCACAACTGGCACCTGTGTACCCCCACCCCCTCTCCGGGCTGCTGGTGCACACGGTCCCGCTCGCAGATCTCCTTGGCAATCAGGGGGAACTTAGGGCTCGAGAAGTCTGTGAGGGTGAGGTCCACCTGCGGCGGCGACGCTGTGGACGTGTGGTGAACCATGGAGTTGTGGAGGTGCAGCGCCCGGTAGTTCTTGAAGCCCACCTGACAGGTGGTGCACGCCACTTGGTACTCTGGGTGGATATTCTCCACATGCTGCTCGAGGGCGTGTTGACTAGGCTGCTCCACTCCGCAGGCGGGGCACGTCAGCTCCTCCTCCTCCACCTCGCTGGCGTTGAGGCGTACGGCCTTGGCGGACACCACGCTCTCCTCGTCCTCCAGGTGGCGCTTGCGGGGCGACGACGTTTCCTCCTCCGAGGCCAAGTCGCTGTCGCCCGTGTCTGAGCCTGCGCCTCCTCCGCCGCCGCCACCGCCGTTGCGGTAGTGCCCCCGGATGTGGCGGTGCATGTTCCCATTGGTGGTGAAGTGCGTGCCGCAGATGTGGCAGCGGAACGGCCGCTCGCCGGAATGTACCAGCATGTGCCTGTCCAGCGAGCTGTTGCTGCTTAGCTGCTTCTTGCAGATGCCGCAGCAGTACACTTTGGTGCCGTTGTCGGTCTCGATGACGTGGTTGTGCTTGCGGATGTGCTGTGTGAATTCGTGCTGGGCCGGGAGAACCTCCTCGCACACTGGACACGAGAAGTTTCCAGTCAGGCCCGCCTCGCCCTCGCCCTCACTCCCGCACGCCGTCTGCAACGAGAAACAACACTTGATTAACGGAATGGCCAGCGAAATGACCCCCGACCCCGCCGCACCGCACGCCGCCAGACGGCAGGTGCGACCCGCCGCCGCTACCTGTCACCCTCGCCGCCGCTGCCCCCCCCCCCCCCCTCCCACGCAGCGGCTTTCCTCGCTATAGTGGAGCGACTGCAGCGAGCGACGGTCTAATGGGCCGTATTCTCCGTATCCACTAAGTCTCCTCTAATCACACGCGAGTCACTAAAACCCTTGTTTGCACTCGCAACACTTGACGAATACATTCTACACATTTATCCACAGTACACAGTAGACCAAGCCCATCCTGCCCGAGAAAAAGGGCGTGGAGGATGTGGTTAGCAGTGCAAGGCAAGGATCTGCGTGGCTGATGCCCGCATTCATGCCATAACCCTGTCCTCGGTACATTCGCCACTGTATCTAAGTAAAACTCACACTTCGCAAACCATGTCCTATTCCGTTTTTAAAAATATTCTAAACTTGAAATAATCTAACGAAAAAATTATGCAAAATTAAAATAATAATAATAATAATAATAATAATAATAATAATAATAATAACAACAACAATAAACAGTACTATAAGTACTGCTATCAATTTGGTAACAAGTAACAGTAGTCTTAGTAGCAACAACTAATTAGAAATAGTAATAGTAGATGTAGAAGTAGAAATAGCAAAAGTAGTAATAATAATAACAAAATATAGTAGTACTACTATATTTTACTATATTATACTATAATGAAATCTAGAATAGTGCTTCACTTCTTGGCTGACCATCACGACATCACACCGCTTGCCACAAAACCAATTCATCACAAGATATTCACTTCACCGAGGCCCAGCCTCACTTCCAGCATTCGTGACTACTGTCGCGTGATCTTTAAAAGGCAAAAAGCGTGATTTCGTGAAACACCAAGACTAGAAAGAGTGCACGGGAGGCGACGCGCGTGAGCCAGAGTCTCGTGTGTGATGACGCCCTCTTATTTATTTATAAAGACCGGACATTACGCTCGCGCCAAGACGGGATGTCCCACAGGATTCCCCAGCAGAGGCATAAGGAAGGCGAAGGAAGGAAGTGCTGACGGCGGAGTTACTATCACACACGAGGAAAGTGGATCGCGCAAAGTGGAACATCACAGTGTGCGTCGCCCGAGGTGTGAGGCCAAGTCTCTCACACACTCGACTCGCCTCGGGCTTTTCACGACGCCGCCTCCGCACTGTCTTTCACTGACTCGGGAGGCACTGGCCGACTCCTTGTGAGTTTGCACTAAGTCTAAACACACACACACACACTGCCGAGTATGAATGCACACAAATAAAAACGACTAAGTGCATGACTGATTCTTACCATGTTAACACACATGGATATCACTCGCGAGAAGCTAGGGTGAAGTAGATCCGAGTATTGTTGAAGCACCATGAGTACAATAGTCCATCTGAGTACACAAACACAAGCAGAGCCTCATGCTACTGCTGCTACTACTACACGTGGTCGCGCCACCACCAGTTACAGCACACTGATCACGCACGCTCGGACTCGCGCTCCCGACACAGCGCGGGGCGTGGCGGCAACTTCAACGCTGCGCCGTGACGTTACGCCGAAGACTGCGCCAGTGTCCATCGGCAGTGACCAGGAGCCGGCACTGGTGGGGGGAGGGGGGCGGAAATAGGGGGGGAGAGGAGGAGGAAGAACGGTGCCCTTACCTCGACTTTGTGAACCTTCGCTGCCTTCCGCTTCTTGGCTCCTGAGAGAGGCTCTTGATTGGTCAAGATGTTGCTCTCTTCTCTTTCACTGGTGGGCTGGAGGCGAGCTGCGCTGTGATTGGTGGGCTCATTGGCCATGTGGGCGGAGTCTGGGGTCGGGGGCGCCTCTGGCGAGAGGGGGGTGGAGTTGTGGGAGGAGTCACGGGTGGGGTCACACTCCGCCCTCAGGGGGGAGGAGCCTGGGGGGGTCAACGTGCCCTTAGGCTCTGGAGACGCTGTTGCTGCAGCCATGTCTGTTTCACCTGCGGGAGAGAACAGTTCCTTTAGATGAATACGCCATATGGTCAGTACGCACAATGCTTCACAATCAAGAAATTACATAACACTAAACAGGGCTTGATTCGCACACTCGGAGAAACACGCATCTGCTATGACCTTAGATCAATAACCAATACAGATCGATTTTGTAGTAGTATCTTCGCGTTTCAAGGTAATTTTATGCGAAGCCTAACTAGAAATGGCTTTCAACGAGACAAGAAAAAATAGTATCACAGCCCTTGTATACATAAGGAACATTTCACCACTCATATCAAACGCCAGTGATAAGACGTGCATTTGGATTTCTCGCTCGTCCAATTAGAAGCTAAAATTACAAGCGAGAAATATCAAATTCACGTTATTTCTGCATGTATGTAATAACGATCATAAGAGTTAATTCTAACCTATTCATCACTTCACGCTAATACCTAATAAAAAAACGCTCTTCATCAAGAACTTGCACGCACAATGAAAAAAAGAAAAAGAAAAACAGTTAATTTCCAGTGTATGACAATAGAGTACGTGTTATTTGTTCATTTATTTTAATACCTAATCTCATTTACAACTTGCGCTAACAAGCCGCGGATTTAACACAAGCATCTATTGAGTTCATCATCTAATCTGTCACTCCGCAAGCTTAGAACTTATACTGAAGCAATAATTAAGATATATACACACATGCAACCCGTATATTATATATAATAAATGTATAAACATACATACATACATACATACACACACACACACACATACATATAGGTGAATATCGAATTTAATGATTTGCTCCATCGTTTTTATATACATATATTTGTTTTCATCTACATAGCATATATTTACAAACTAATAGCAAGTATACATGCATTTTATTTAGTTATGTGACTAATCATAAAATAATTTTACAAACCAACTACTTTCTATCGAGATAAATTAAGCAGGTGAAAATTAATAAAACCGCACCTTCAAATTCTATTCTCGTAAACAAGAAATTCAAAAATGTGTGCCACTGAGTTCACCCTTATTCATCTTCATAATTAGAACTATGTTAAAGTAATGTTAGAAAGAGGAGACGAGAGGAGAAAGGAGAGGAGACGAGAGAAGTGGTAAGGAAAGGAAAAGAAAGGAAAAAAAAAGAAAAGAAAAGAAAAGAGAAGAGAGAAGACGAGAGAAGACGAGAGGGAAGAAGAGAAGAGAAGGGAGAAAAAAGAGAAGAGGAGAGGAGAAGAGAAGAGAAAGGAGAAGAGAAGAGAAAAGAAGAAGAGAAGAGAAAGGAGAAGAGGAGATGAGAGAAGAGAAAGGAGAAGAGGAGAGGAGAGAAGAGAAAGGAGAAGAGGAGAGGAGAGAAGATAAAATTGAAGAGGACAGGTGAAAAGAGAGCGGAGAAGAAGGGCAGAGAGCAAAGAGAGGGGCGGTCACTTACAGAATACTGGCTGGTGATCTGGAGATGGAATGACGCCGAATATCTTGTGTCGGTACTCTTCTGTTGACACTACCATGTCTACCACTCTTCACGTCTACACACTAGTACGGTAATTAAAGCTTGTACCAAAACACTGCGGCGACAAAGCTGTCTACTTATTTTAAATAAAACATGCGTTCTTTGGTATACAACACTGACACCAGGTAAAGATGAAAAAAATATAGTAACACTTTTCCTGAGTCACCAGAAAGCTCTACTGGCTACTTCACTAGTTGCACTAAATAAAACGGTCAACTATTAACAACCATTTCACTGGACGGTAGTTGTTGCTATAGCCCTACCCTCAAGGGCAAAGACATTACTCGGTGAGAGTAATAACGTTATGACTAGTGAGAGGGTGAGAGAAGTACTGAGATGTGGCGAGCCTCCCAGGGTTTATATACCCTCCCGCCAGTTATCGTGTACTCATTTCCCTCCCTCTTATCCCTCTCCTTCCCTTTCTTCGTGCGTGGATTTTTTTTATATTCAATGCATTACGTACATTATGAGATTACTTAAATAAAAATATTTTAATTTTTCTAAAGATCTTAGAAGAGAAAAAAATGAGTAAAAGTAAGGCGACTTGGTAACTCTTCCCTCATCCGGTTATCATCCGCGGAACAACGTGGATCCAGATGACATCATTGCTGTTATTTACACCATTTATTCTCCTTATTTAAGATTATTCGATAACTATTATCTACCAC
>NC_061830.1:8392785-8395285 GCF_019202785.1 Penaeus chinensis
ACAACTACCAAACAAAAAACAAAAAACTATACGGTTTTATCATTCACCCAACTTAGAAATATTTACCAACCGTCCTTAAAATCGAGACAGACAAATACTTGAAAGGATAAGCGTGAGAACCGAAACACGTGCATGTTACGGCGCAGAAATCTGGCAGGGTACGCCTCGGGTTTTTAACCTTTTGCGCCGAGAGATAATGCAGGTTTAGTTAGGCTGTGCGGGGAGGGGGGGATAGGGGAGGGGGGGATAGGGGAGGGGGGGATAGGGGAGGGGAAGATAGGGGTAGGGGAGATAGGGGAGGGGGGAAAGGGGAAGGGGAAAAGGGGGTAGGGGAGGGGGAGAGGGGGAGGAAGAAGGCAAGCGGAAGTGAGGAGAAGGGAAGGAGGAAAGGAGGGGTGGGAGTGGGAGGGGGGTGGAGGAGGGAGTAGGAAGGGGGAGGGAGGAGGGAAGGGGGAGGGAGGAGGGGAGGGGGAGGAGTGAGGAGGGTGGAGGGGAGGGATAATGATGATGATGATTCGGAGAAAGACTAGACCACAACAAGAGAAACAAGCAAACCAGAAGCAAACAGATCACAAAAGGAGGAAGAAAGAAAACAGAGAGAGAGAGAGAGAAAGAGAGAAAAAGAAAAAAACCCCGAAAACAAGGTCCACCTAACCTCCACTGATGCTCTTTTGTTTCGCCGCGTCCCGCCAACTGTCTCCAATGGCCTTCCCGCGCATTTAGAAAACCCTCCAATGACTCGACCAAAGGAATTTCGCGTAAGCAAAGCAACTCCGGGATTTCAGAACCGATTAAGCGAACTCCTGGAAAATCAAATACCAGAAAAAAAAGGAAAAACGATAATGATAAAAAATGTGTGGAAGGCCCGGTCAAAGAACCCGCTTGTTGATGGCGGCGATATTTAGCGATTAATTAATCGTTTCCTTTTGGGACGTCGCGCTACAAAGGAACTTTATTTCTATTCTTACGCATGTATTTTTTTTTTTTGTTTTGTTTTTGTCTACTTTAATATTCATTGTTGCTAATGTACTGTTGTTCTTGATGGCGGGATATTTGTTGTCATTTCCACTAGTCTCTGTTAATGATTATCATTCACATTTTATGCATTTGTCGTTATAGCAATGTTGGTCTTTGTATCATTCCCTTTTTCACTAACATGCTGTTTTCAATTCCTCTTTCACTCAACAAACATATCTATTATTACTATTACTGTTACTAATATTATCATTAGTATTATAATAATAATGTAAATTGCCATTATACTGTAAAGATTCACTAACAAAAGCAATAACAATTGGGAAACGCATTACTAATCATCATTATCATTATCATCATTTGCAATACCTATAATGACCACACACACACACACACACACACACACACACACACACACACACACACACACACACACACAGACACACACGTGTGTATACATATACATACATACATGTATATGTGTATATATATGTATATGTATGTATATGTATATATATGTATGTGTATATATATGTATATATGTATACATATATGTGTGTATACATATATATACATACATATACATATACATACACACGACGATATACATATATATATATATATGAATATATATATATATTATATATATACTCATATATATGCATATATTTTGATAATCATTGTTATAGTTTATATCACTTATTTTCTATACAGAAAACATTATTATCCTCATAGAGGTGATGGTGACGGTATTTTCTCTTCTTAGAAGCCAATCTAGCATCATTATCATTACTGTGCAATTATTCTCACTATCTATATCACTCCTATTCTAGCTCTTACCCATTTAATCTTTATTATCAACATTGCCATTACTCTAGTGTTTGTGGTCACTGCCTTCTTCAACATTCTCATTTTCAATAATAATCATAAAAAAACGCGAGAGCTTGTATAATCTCTATCTCTTTACCAAGATATACCACAATATCACGTTCTAACATGTCTCCTCTTATCTCCCTCAAACATCAAGAGGTAATTTCACCCCATCCCCTCATTTCCTCTGTCAAAGCACTTAACTGACTGATTGTCAAGTGCGTTGCATCATAACTTGTATGTACCTATGTTTTAATAAATATGCGTGCACTGGGATAAACGCGCTCACACACACACACACACACACACACACACACATCACGCATAGATATCAAGAATCGGAATAAGGAGGGAAGGGGAAGGGGAAGGAGAAGGAGAAGGACACACACAATCACAGAAGGAGGGAGGAGAGAGAGAGAGAGAGAGAGAGAGAGAGAGAGAGAGAGAGAGAGAGAGAGAGAGAGAGAGAGAGAGAGAGAGAGAGAGAGAGACGAACTTTTCTTTATCAACACCTAAATTAAGATTATGACGCAGGCCATAAATCTCGCACTCTGGGCTATGTCTCAATCACATGTCCCTCACACGCTGAACACTTGAACATCGATAACTTGTATTACCCATTGTTTTATTTACCCCCCCCCCCCCCACAACCAAG
>NC_061830.1:8400285-8402785 GCF_019202785.1 Penaeus chinensis
AGAGAAGCGTGGAAGGGATGCAGCACCCAGAGCATCGATTTAATGAGGCTGATATCGATGACGCCTGGGGCGCCGCTCGTCTTGGCGACAGAGGATTCGGCGGGCAACACTTGCTTCAATCGGTACTGATTAGCTAATCAACGCACTCGCATTCGTTCCCGCTCGCCCTCTCTCGCTGTTTTTCATCTCCCTTTTTCGTCTCTCTCTCATCTTGCCTCCTCTCTCCCTCACATATATTCTGTCTCTCTTTCTCTTTCTCTATCTTTCTTTCTTTCTTTCTTTCTTTCTCTCTCTCTCTCTCTCTCTCTCTCTCTCTCTCTCTCTCTTCTCTCTCTCTCTCTCTCTCTCTCTCTCTCTCTCTCTCTCTCCCTCTCTCCTCTCTCCCTCTCTCTCCCTCTCTCTCCCTCTCTCTCCCTCTCTCCCTCTCTCCCTCTCTCTCCTCTCTCTCTCTCTCTCTCTCCTCTCTCTCTCTCTCTCTCTCTCTCTCTCTCTCTCTCTCTCTCTCTCTCTCTCTCTCTCTCTCTCTCTCTCTCTCTCTCTCTCTCTCTCTCTCTCCCTCTCGCTCTAACACTATCTCATGTCCCTTTTCCTCTCTCTTCATCTTTCTTTCTCTCTTTCCTCTCCTAGCCACCGCCTCACTCTCCAAAGGATGTCTTGCTCTCTCTCCCTTTCCCGGGAGGATGTGGAGGACGGCAGAGACTACCGGAGGAAGGAAAGCTTTTGTGGACAGATAGAAATCCTAATCATGAGACAGCCTCCTCCCTTACTCCCTCCTACCCTCTCCCTTGCCTCTTTCCCCTCCCTTCCCTTGGTCTTTCCCACCTTTCGCCCTTTCGTCTTTTCCCTTTTCTTCCTTTCCCTCTCTCCCTATGCCCTAAACCCTTTGCGAAACATACACAGATGCAAGGAGGGAGGGAGGGAGGGAGGGAGGGAGGGAGGGAGGGAGGGAGGGAGGAGAGAGAGAGAGAGGGAGTGAGGGGGGAAGGAGTGAGGGAGAGAGAGAAAGAGAAAGAGAAAGAGAAAGAGAAAGAGAGAGGGAGAGGGAGTGAGGGGGGGAAGGAGGGAGGGGGGAAGGAGTGAGGGAGAGAGAGAGAAGGGGGGGGGGGAGGACCGCACACAAAAGGCCGTGACGTCAAGAGGGTTCACCGCACAATCTTTACGTTTTTCTTCCCGCGTCAAGTGACAGGATGAAGAAGAGGGAGTCATTTTTGAAAAAAGGGAAAAGAAGAACTCTGTCTGAAGCATTAACAGGCAGCAGAAAGCGCCTCAAGATCCAGCAGCAAAAGCAGAAGCAGAAACGGTCACGCGAGAGAGGAGGGTACGGGAGGCAGGCCTTGCCTCATCCCCCGCCCCTCCCGAGGTATGCAACCTGCTGACCTTGTTTCAAAACCTCCTCGTGGGCGACCTTGCGAGGGACACGGCCTTCTCAGCACGCGGCATCGGGGTACTATCACATCTTTATTTCTCTATTCTTATCGTTCTTTGCTTCCCCTTCCCTTCCCTCCCTTCCCTCCCCTCTCCCCCCGTTAGCAGAATCGATTTAAATCCGATTATTCTCCGCCTCTCTTCTTTTGTTATGTCTGTCCTACTTGCGTCACCAACGAGTTGAATCAGTCACCTGATAATCTGCCATCAGGCAAGGGGGGGGGGTGGAGGAGAAGGAGGAGGAGGAGGAGGAGGAGGTAGAGGAGGAGGAGGAGAAGGAGGTAGAGGAGGAGGAGGAGGAGGAGGAGGAGGAGGAGTTAGAGGAGGAGGAGGAGGAGGAGGAGGAGGAGGAGGAGGAGGAGGAGGAGGAGGGGGGGGGAGGGGGTAGAGGAGGAGGATATGAAGGATGTAGAGGAGGAGGAGGAGGAGGAGGAGGAGGAGGAGGAGGAGAGGAGGAGAAGGAGGAGGAGAGGAGGAGGAGGAGGAGGAGGAGGATGAGGTAGAGGAGGAGAAGGAAGTTTCTCTCGCGCGAGCACCTTCGCGAGGATAAACAGTTACCGGAACGTTAAACAATGACTCAATTCCTCATGAACTAAGACTCCCGACCCATTTATCTTTTGCTTTCGGTTATTGTTAAACATCGCGGGTAACGAACACTAAAAGGAAGGCAAGTTAACAGGTTTGTTATTAAACGTCACTTTCCTCTTCAAGGGGGTTAATTCGACTAACTGGCAACTCTCTCCCGGTCCAGCATCCCTGAGTCAGCTGATTAGCACGCCGGAGAGACGAGTTGTGACGTAACGCTTCCGTGACGTCAGGATGTGACGTCAGGATGGACACACTCACTGCCACGCGGGGATGACTAGTGCAGATGCTCAGGAATTTAAAGCCATACGCGACCTTGACAAACTCGTTCGCTCTCGTGCTTGCGTTCGGCGGCGGTAAGCATCGTTGATTGCTTGCTCTGACGCGGTGACTCAGGCAAGCAACGTCCGGGAGATGGTCGCAATAGATACAAAAACGTTCCACGTGATCACTACTTATCGGAGCAAGAGATGGAGGGAGATGATGATTC
>NC_061830.1:8412785-8417785 GCF_019202785.1 Penaeus chinensis
TGATCATCAGATTATCGAAAACATTAATGACGGCGTTTATTGAGTAGCTGGGTTTTGGAAATGATGATGATGATGATGATAATGAGACTAATGGTGATGATAGCACTTGTAACAATAATAATATAATTAAAATACCAATAATAACAACAGTGGTAATGCTAATGATAGTATAATATCAATGTATTCCTACTACTATTATGAATAAAAATGACGATGGATATGGTAATAGTAGTGATAATATCAATGTTCATATTAATACAAATACTAATGATGATGAAAAAATCATAATCATCATTATCATAACAACACAAAGAAGATTGATAATAATAACAATAATAATAATAATGATAACAATGACAATAATAGTAATGATACTTATTGCAATATTAGTTAATAATAAAAATGATTCTACTACTACTAAAAGTAATAATAATAATAATAATGATAATAATAAAATAATGACGATGGTGATAATGATAATACCTTTGTTGTTATTATCATTAACATTACAATCAACACCATCATTAGTACAAGTCATAACAATAGTCATACTACTACTACTACTACTACTACTACAACTACTACGAAATTAGCAACAGTAATAATAACGATGACGCCCGTCCCCTTCCAGAAAAGAGTAGGCGACAATGTTTACGTAACACAATACACAGCCAACAGAAAAATTAAAACACACACTAAGAATTCCATTTCTCCTTCGGTTCACCCTTCGAAGCCGCCCTCGCGACAGCCGACTTCTCACAGGGATGAGGTCACGCCTAACACTCACGCCCTTGGGTTTCCGGTGCCACGGCGGGGGGACCAGGAATGCAAGTCACGGTGACTGGGGGCGACGTTGGTGAAAACAGCCGATAAAAAATTCTTGACTTGGCTATTGCATTTCGTAATCGGCGTGTTATCTCTAATTAGTCTGTTTCCTACTACCCCTCTCTACTACATCTTCCTCTTTCTCCATCCCTCTTCCTCCTTATCCATCCCCCCTCCTCCTCCCTCCTCCTCCTCCCCCTTCTCCTTCTTCTTCTTCTTCACCTCCTCTGCCTCCTCCCCTTTTCCTCCTGCTTCTTCTTCTTATTCTCCTCCTCTCCCTTCTCCTTCTCCTTCTCCTTCTTCTTCTTCTTCTTCTTCTTCTTCTTCTTCTTCTTTCCTTCTTCTTCTTTTCTTCTCTTTTCTTCTTCTTCTTTTTCCTTTCTTTTTCTTCTTTTTTTTTCTTCTTTTCTTTTCTTCTTCTTTTCTTTTTCTTCTTTCCCCTCCTCCTCCCCCTCCCCCTCCTCCTCCTCCTTTCCCCTTCCTCTTCCCCTTCTCTTCCTTTTTCCTCTCCTCCACTCCCCCTTCACCTCACCTCCAAACCCCCACCTTCACCTTCAAATCCCTCCTCCACCTCTACCCACCCCACTCCTCACTCCTTCTTTTCTTCTTTTTCCTCCTTCTCTTTCCTTTCTTTCCCCCTCCTTCTCTTCCTCCTCCTCCTCCCCTTTCCCCCTCCCCCTCCTCCTCCCCCTTCTCTTCCTTCTCTTCTTTTCTTCTTCTTCTTCTTTTCTTTTCTTCTCCTCCTTCCCCCTCCTCTCCCCTCCCCCCTCTTCCTCCTCCTCATCCCCCTCCTCCTCCTCCCCCTCCTCCTCCTCCTCCTCCTCCTCCTCCTCCTCCTCCTCTCCCTCCTCCTCCTCCTCCTCCTCCTCCTCCTCCCCCTCCTCCCTCCTCCTCCTCCTCCTCCTCCTCCTCCTCCTCCTCCTCCCCCCCTTCCATCCTCCCCCCCTCGCGTTTGGCATCCGAAGGTCTAGAGATTTCTTCAGAAAACGCCGTCGTCTTGCGTGTCCGAAAGGCACCGTCGGCCTCGGAGCAGAATGAGGGCACAGAGGACGTAAGAAAGTTCTCTTCTTTTACTTGTTTGTGATCGAAGAAGATGAGAGATGGAGAGATAGAAAACATAAAAATAAAAGGAAGAGGAGGGGGAAGAAAGAGGTGATAGACAATAAGGGCTAGTAGGGTAACGAGAGAAAAAGGAGAACTAAAAGCATAAAAAGGGGTGAAGGAAGACAAAGATGAGGAGAAATAAAAGGCAGAAAAGAACAAAGTTAAAGAGGAGGCAGAGGAGGGAGAGGCGATAAACAGGAGAAGAAAAAAAGAAAGCGAATCCAAAAGAGGACAAGGAAAAGGATTTTTTTTTTTAAATGTACAAGGAAAAGTATCACAAGGGATTGCCAGATAAATCAAAAGAAGGAAAATAATATTAAACAAAAAAGAGAATGAAATAGGAGAAGAAGTGAAGAAGGAAGAAAATGAGAAACATGAGAAAGAGGAGGAGGAGAAGGAGAAGGAGAGGGGCCAGCGAATCCATCACGAGAATCCATGAGGTAATGCCCCGACGTCACTTTCCGCAGCGGAAGCCCCGGCCTTGCCATTGTTTATGTTTCCCAGGCGTCGCGGGGAAATTATGCTATATTTACTCGAGATTATTACTATTATTTTTATTACTCATACATCTGGGAGAGAGGACAGGGGGTGAGGGGAGGAGGAGGGGGTGGGCAGGAAGGGAGAGAGAGTGGGAGGTGATAAGGGAGAGGGGGAGATGGGGGAGAGGGAGTGAAGTAACAGATTTAAGGATCAAGTAGGCATATTTTCGCATGCGTCTTGGAACTGGCGACTGCTTTCCTGACAAATACACACAACGAAATAATAATATGACTATATATAGATTTACTCCTTTCTACTTTTTCTTTTCCTTTCTACCCACTGGAAACTCAACAAAAAGACCAAGACAAAGGAATAACTAATTATCCCTTTTCTTAACACCCCCCACGCACTTTCCCGCCGAATAATGAGGACACAAAAGGTAAACAGGTACACAGGTCTAAACCGGTTACCTAATTCTCTTTTCTTAACCTGCGGGTCATTTGCTAAGATCGGATATGGAGAGAACTTGTTATATCCTCCTCTACTGCGTCACTGTGGATCTACGGAATCTATTCTACAGGAAATGAGAGAATGAGATATGGCTTGGTATGAAACAGAAGTGTTAAGGCACGGTCATGCATGCGGCGTCATGGCAGTTTTTACTCATTCTGTCATGTGTGGTAAAGTGCTTGATAGATCAAGTGGTGGCTATGCCTTTTAATTATCGTTATCATCGTCATACCGACTTCTGCTCCCTTTCCTTTATCATCATCATCATTATCATCATCATCAATACTAGTATAATTAACATTATCTTTAACATCGCAGTTAACGCCATTATTATCCTTTGACTATCATTATATCTGTACCAATATACATCTACCATGCCAGTGCCAACAGTTACTACCATGAAAACCCCCATGACAGTCATTCCCTTCAGCGCCCATTATTCTCCTTTTCAGGGAGCATAGGGGTGCCACCTACATGCCCCGTCCGCCCCCACCGCCCCCCACCGCCCCCTACCGACCGGCTTCTTTCAACCGCCCTTAGCCTCTCCCCACAACCCACCTGACGCAACCCACCGTGCCCGAAGTGCCCATCCAACACGCGACGGGGCACGGGCGCTCTCTCCCTCCAGTGCGTGCGTTGCGTCAGGCCCCTCGTCTTGACGTCAGCCTCAACAGGATCTTGAAGGAGCTTGGTAATAAGTGGTCACAAGATCTCGGAATTTCTCGTGACGGCGGCGGCGGAGGGCTCTGGCTCCCCCGTTCGCAGAAGTGAAAACGTACTGCGCCGCGAGAAGGGGAGTGTGTGTGTGTGTGTGTGTGTGTGTGTGTGTGTGTGTGTGTGTGTGTGTGTGTGTGTGTGTGTGTGTGTGTGTGTGTGTGTGTGTGTGTGTGTGTGTGTGTTTACAGGTATGTAAAATGCATATAAACATGTTCATATGTATCTATCTGTATATCATCCTTAAATCTATATCTATCTGTCAATCTGCCTATTTACTTATCTAGATATGCATATAAATATGGAAGGAGAAATGAAGTAAAAACAAGACCGAAACTGTCTCTCACACTGCCTGTCTGTTTCCCCATCCCCCTCTCCCATTCTCCCTCTCTCTCTATATATACATATATATATGTATATATATATATATATATATATATATATATATTCTCACACACACACACACACACACACACACACACACACACACACACACACACACACACACACACACACACACACACACATACACATATATATATATATATATATATATATATATATATATATATATATATATATAAAGGGTATATATACACAATGGGTCTTCCAACTGCGCAGCTGATGCAACGGAAGCTTAACTCTCTTTGTTTATATTTTAAAAAGAAAAACGGAAGACCCACAACTTTCCTATTGACATCACGAAGACGAAGCGCCAGACATCTCCTTCCGGTCGACCTACCGATTCCCTAAATAATAATAACAATACCTTTTCAATTATTCAAACGTTATAGAACCCTCCCCGGCGGCCAATATTTCGCGTAGGTAAAAAAAAAAAAGAAGAAACATGAACACAAACGCGCGCATTTCTTGATCACCGGATACGAGAAAGGTCATGTCATCTCCGGCGTCATGCAGTCTGGCGTCATGCAGGCTGGCATGTCTGTGGCACTCACCCGTCTTCACTCATTCATTCCGCGCGTTCATTCATCCTTCCTTCGTTGTCTTTGTCTTTGTTTGTCTTTGCTTTGTGCTTTGGTCTTGGTGTGGCGCCGGGGTATTTTCCCTGACGAACGCAGTGGGAAAATAGTCTTAATTAAAGCGCGAATGACAAGGCAGGATGCGTGGCGATGGGTCTAGAATGGACCATATGAGCCCCTTGGTTTTTATTAGACTGTTCCATTGGGTTTGTGAGTCCTCTGCTCTCTCTGCTGTCTCTTCTGTCTCCGTCTCTTTCTCTCTTTCTCTCTCTCTCTCTCTCTCTCTCTCTCTCTCTCTCTCTCTCTCTCTCTCTCTCTCTCTCTCTCTCTCTCTCTCTCTCTCTCTCTCTCTCTCTCTGTTTTCCTCCTCTTCTCTTCCTTCTCCTA
>NC_061830.1:8427785-8442785 GCF_019202785.1 Penaeus chinensis
GAGAGAGAGAGAGAGAGAGAGAGAGAGAGAGAGAGAGAGAGAGAGAGAGAGAGAGAGAGAGAGAGAGAGAGAGAGAAAGAGAGAGAGAGAGAGAGAGAGAGAGAGCAAGAGTAACATGAATATAAAAACGTCATCCCATCTCCCAAAGAACCGTCAGCTCGAGACCAGGGCCATGACAAATAACCGACGCGTACAAAACACAAACTATACTCGACCGTAATCATGCACAATAATAAATAAATTAAACAGTCTTCGAAAAAAAACACAAACAAACAAATTCAATAAAAAAAAACAGAATTAATAATATATATCCTTTAAAGACATTAAGATTTTCCCTCGAAATATGCCAATACAAAAACAAATACATGGGAAGGCGTACGTAAACAGACACTTTGCTAATGAACAGCGGAATGAACGAATACCTACATGAGTGAATAGTTAAATGAACGGATAACTAAGAGAAGGAATAAACAGATTAATGAACAGCTAGTTTAATGAATAACTAAACGAGTGAATAACGAAAATCCCGTACTCACTCACTCACTCACTCACTCTCGAAATCTAAAGCGGAACACCATTCACCAGGAACAGTCTCACCCTCCCCCCCCTCCCCCACCATCATCCCCGGCCCCCCTCCCACCAGCGAGCGAATGTTCTCGAATGAACTAGAAGAGAGGGAAGGGGGGCGAGGAGGAGAGAGAAAGGGAAAGAGGGAGAGGGAGAGGAGGGATGGAGAGGAGGGAAGTAAAGGAGAGAGGGAGAGAGAGAGAGTGAAAGAAGAAGAGGGAAATGGAAAGGGAGAGGAGGAAAGGAGAGAAGAGAGAGAGAGAGAGAGAGAGAGAGAGAGGAGAGAGAGAGGAGAGAGAGAGAGAAAGAGAGAGAGAGAGAGAGAGAGAGAGAGAGAGAGAGAGAGAGAGAGAGAGAGAGAGAGAGAGAGAGAGAGAGAGAGAGAGAGAGAGAGAGAGAGAGAGAGAGAGAGACCCGGCAAGTGAAAACAGCGTCATGGAGTAATGGAATGTCTAGAATGCCTAATATCTAAAAATAGCTGAAGATGAACAACTATTTGAAAAAAAAAAAAAAATAATAATCAAAATAATAAAACATGAAACATATATTTTTAAAAAATCTCGATCTCTTTGCACTAAAACTCCTTCTTGTACATTAAATAACATTTTAGAAAATAAAAGAGAAAAAAAGAGTAAAGGAAAATAGGAGAAAAGAGACGAAAAGGAAGAGAAATAGAAAGCAAATTAACGGGGGGGGGGGGGGTAGAGAGGAGGAAAGTGGAGAAAAGGAAAAATTAATAAGAATGACAATTGATGCAGAAGAGAAATAAATGGGAAAAAGCAGAGGAAAGGGCGAGAGAAAATTAACGAAAGGGGAGGAGGAAATTTAAAGAAAGGGGCATTGAATGAAAGATGAAGAAACGAGGGGAAAGAGAGAGAAACGAAGAAAAGGAAACAGAAGAAGAAAAATAGAGTAAATGGAAAGAACAAGGAGGAAGAGGAGAAGAAACATGAGCAAGATAAGACACGACCAAGGGAGAGGAAGAAGGAAATAAAGAACCGGATAAATACCGCTTCAGAAAAGAGGATGAGAGGAACACCTTGAAGCAAACGAAAGAGAAGAGGAGAGAAGGAGAGGCGAGGAGAGGCGAGGAGAGGCGAGGAGAGGCGAGGAGAGGCGAGGAGAGGCGAGGAGAGGCGAGGAGAGGCGAGGAGAGGCGAGGAGCGGCGCTATTCCAGCCAGCGGCGCCGCGATCGTGACCAACTAGAGCAGGTCACTTTATTCTACTTCCAGCCACTTCCTGGAACGACCGCCGTGGACCGCCGCCGCCGCCATCATGCGGACTCGCAGGATCCTCGCCATCCTCTCTCTCTCCCTCCTTCCCTGCCCCCCCCCCCCCCCTAAAATATCTTCAATGCACAAGAGGGAAGAGACGGCAAGCGGAGGAATGGGAAGGGCCGGGAAGGGAGGGCGGGCCACCACGGGGCTCGTCGGCGCCCTTCGAAAGGAGTCCCCAGCAAGAGAGAGGCGCCCGGCCATTGTGAAGGAAAAGCGAGCTTTCGGAGAGATCCGCCGTGAAATAAAATCAGGTGCCGGACAGCGTCTTCCCGCCGGTAACTCACATCGCGGCCACCGCTGGCGATGGCAGCGCCGCGTCCCGATGCGCCGCCAAGGGTCAAACGCCGCGGCTTCGTCGTATCTCCGCTCGGGGCGGTCGAGTTCGGGCATCCTGACATGCCCTCGCCCCCCGAGATGGTCTGGAGATGAAAACAAAGTAAAATCTCAATCGGAAAAGACGCGAGAATCGGCTCCCGGGCCGGCCGCGCTGAGCCGAAGTCGCCGGCGAGGGTTCGGGACGCGGGGGAATGATTGCTCTTCGCCGGTAATGTTTCTCTCACCTTTGGCCTTCGCGGACCGCAAGAAGACGCTGGGATTTGGGGGAAAACATTAATTTGTTGCAGTTACTCCGGCGGCGCCACGCACATGGCTTCGTTCACCTGACGGCTCCGCCACCGCGACTCTCAGCGACTGACCGCACACAGGGAGAGGGGGGGACGGGAGAGGGGAAAAGAGAGAGGAGTGGGAGGAGGAGGATGGGAAGAGGGGGAAAGGAAGAAATACCAAGGGGTCGAAGTACCGGCGTCCTGACCCCGCCGCGAGTGAGGAAGGAGGGCCGGCGGGGGAGTAATCACAGCGACCTCGGGATGGACGGGGTAATGGGGGGAGGGGAAGAGAATGGAAACAACCCCCTACGACCCCCCCCCTACTGGAGTACAACCACCAGGGACCAACGACCATACGGGGCGACGACAACGACGACGACGACGACAGCCAGCATAAAATTCTTTTTTTTCCCGACGACTCCAAAAAGAAACGGACAAAGCACGAATTCCTTCCCTGTTATCAGCATGCGGCGGTTTTGCCTCCCCGCTTGCTCTTCCGTCTTTCCTCTCTCTCTCTCTCTCTCTCTCTCTCTCTCTCTCTCTCTCTCTCTCTCTCTCTCTCTCTCTCTCTCTCTCTCTCTCTCTCACACACGTGTGCGCAAGTGGAAGTCCGTTGTGTCGCAAGATATTTACGTGTACACACACACCTACACACGAGAAGTGCAGAACTATGTGTCAATACTTACACGGTCGACTTCTTTCACTTTTTGGACATGCATTTTCAAACTCACCGAAACACAGCCATAATCGCAAACACACGCACGACTAAGACACACTGGAATCGTATGTACGTACTCACGTGTGCACACAATCTCTCGTGTATGTACCTTGTCAACAGACCTCTCCGATGCACACGTGGCGGACCACACCTCGCCTCCTCGCGCTGTGGCCCAGCCCTCACGCCCCACTATCTTGGAGCGGCGCCCACGCCCACGCGCCTTTCCACGCCCGTTTCCTGGCCTTATCGCCCGGTTTGCGCCTTCCCCCTCCTTTCTCTTCCTCTCCCCGTCCCTTATCTTTCCCCTCTTTGTCTTCCTAATTTCAATCTTTCTTTCTTATTCGCCTTCCCTTCTGTCTCTTCCCCTCTCTCTTTTTCTCCTTTCCCATCTCCGTCTTCTTGTTACATATCGTTCTTTATCCCTTTCTGTATAATTAGGATTTTTCTGCTCTGCCCTGTCGTGTTCACTTAATGCGAAAATACATACATGAATATGTATAATTCAACCATATAACATTCACCTCTTAAAAATGTCCGCATACAAATTCATGTGTGTATGTATGCATGCAATTGCATTGTCCCCTCTATTGTAACTGCTCTTAAGCGTTAAACATGTTAAAATATACAAACACACACACAGACATATATGTATATATGTGTGTGTGTGTGTGTGTGTGTGTGTGTGTGTGTGTGTGTGTGTGTGTGTGTGTGTGTGTGTGTGTGTGTGTGTGTGTGTGTGTGCGTGCGTGCGTGTGTGTGTGTGTGTGTGTGTGTGTGTGTGTGTGTGTGTGTGTGTGTGTGTGTGTGTGTGTGTGTGTGTGTGTGTGTGCGTGTGCGTGTGTGTGTGAATATCAATCTGACTATAGCTGATGGAAAAAATGACGTTTCTACTTCAGAATGAAGATAGAAAGAGAGATGGGAAAAATGCTCTATGAAACTGACAAAGTATGCACATTTGCCCCGAAATCCCGCGCATGTCTCAACACCATAAATTATAATAAAAATG
Source organism: Penaeus chinensis (assembly GCF_019202785.1). Classification (NCBI taxonomy): domain Eukaryota; kingdom Metazoa; phylum Arthropoda; class Malacostraca; order Decapoda; family Penaeidae; genus Penaeus; species Penaeus chinensis. The sequence continues at coordinate 8,431,960 of NC_061830.1, forward strand.
AAACACACATTACTATAAAAAAAAAAAAGGTATGAGGTAAGCGTGACTCTTCATAGTTCATAGGTAAAGGTTTTAGATCTTGGGGTGATGTCGAAAGGGTGTGATAAAGTGTATTAAAGAGTGATAAACAAAATACAGGAAAATGGAAAAAAAAGACGTATCGCACGACAAACAAGGGATTAGAGGTTTAACGAATGACACAGAAAGATACAGTCCAACACACGCGGAAAAACGTGCCAATAAAAAGTGACGACTTAAGAGTGACTAAGCAGTAAAGAATGGGAGGAGAAGAGGAAGGAGATGAAGAAGAAACGGGTATAGGATGTGGAGAGGAGGAGGGGGAAAAAAGACGAAAGAAGACGGGAAGAGGAGAGGGAGAAGAAAGAGGAGAAATTGGAATGAAAAACTGAACGCTACAAAAAGAAAAAAGAGGCAAATGAGGAGAAATAGAAGAGAGAGAGAGTGAATTTAGACTACGAACAGGAGAAACATAATGAGAAAGATTGAAGCTTCGCGATTGAGCTTCAGCTGAATTGGGGATTCAAGGCTGACTAAGCTTTCGTCATTTTCCAGATTAGACGAAAGATGAGAAAGCGCCACATTAAAGAAAAAAAGAAAGAAATAATATGATGATGGAGGAACAGGGAAAGAGGAAACAGAGATAGATAGAAAGAATAACAGTGGAAGGGGAGGGGGAGAGATGTCTGGAAGGAGAGGCAAAATATTAAAATCCTTTCATATGTCGGGATAGACAGATCAGTAGATATACAGATAGACAGACAGTTATATCCGACAGCACGACAACAGCCACCTAGACAGCAAGGCAAGAGCATCAACAACTTCCCACAACTGACGGTCAGACAACCCCCTTTTCCCCCTCCCCCTCCCCCTTCCCCCTTCCCCCTTCCCCCTAGCTGGTGAGCGAAGACGAAGCGTGGGGGGTAAGGGAGAAGAGGGGGAAGGAAGAAAGGGGGGAAAAGAAATAGGAAGGGAAGAGGGAGTAGAGAGGGAGATAAATGGGGAAGGAAGGCAGAAAGAGAGGAAATGGGGAGAAAGAGAAGATAGGGGGCAGTGGGAAGAGAGAGAGGAGACGGGGAAAGGAAAGAGAAATAGGAGAGGGGAAGAGGAGAAGAGAGATAGGAAAGGGGAAGAGGAGAAGAGAGAGAGGAGAGGGATCAGAGAGAGAGAGAAAAGGGAGGGAGCAGGAAAAGAGAAAAGGAAGGGGGGAGGAAGAGAGGAAAAGGGGGAAGGGGGAGATGGGAAGTAAACGCGGGGGGTTGGGGTGGGGGGGTACACGCCCATCCCGCCCGCTACCGCAAATTACCAAGAGTTACCAGGACGGAGTGGTACAAATAGCTCCGTTGAATGGCGTGGTGGGGGGGGAGGGGGGCGTGGTGGGGGGGATGGAATGGTGAAGCGAGAGGGAATGGACGGAGAAGAGGAAAGAAGGAAGGAGAAAAAGGGAGGGAGAGATAGAAAGAAGAGGAGAAATGAAAGGAAAGGATGGGGGAGAAGGAAGCCGAAAACTGAAAGAAATTTGTGAAAAATGAACAAAGGAAAACAGAAAAGAGTGAAAAAAGAAAACGACGAGAAACGTATACACATGGAAAATCTAATATACAAACAATTATAGATAATTAAACAAACAAACAAACAAATAAAACAACGGCTTTAGAGAAGACACACCGTGAGAAAACAACTTTAAACGAGAAACAGAAACGAAAAAAACAAAAAAAACAAGCCATTACACAAACTAATTTTAAAAAATCAACAAACAAGAACAAGAAACAAAGAATACACAACAGACAACAACAGAGAACAGGAACAGCAACAACAACAACAACAACAACGACACCGGCCAACACCAAAGCCCACACCGACGACGACATGTATCGTTTATCCATCTATCTTATCCATTTGCCTTATCCATCTATCTTATCCATCCATCTCCGTCCTCAAGGAGCGATGGACAAGGAAAGACAAGGCGGAAGGAGTCTTTGATCGCGTTTCTTACAAGGAAGGAGGGAGGGAGGGAGGGGAAGAGGCAGGGAGGGAGGGGAAGAGAGAGAGAGAGGGAGGGAGGGAGAACGGGAGGGAGAGAGGGAGGGGAAGAGGGAAGAGGGAGGGAGGGAGGGAGGGGAAGAGAGAGGGAGAGAGGGAGAGAGGGAGAGAGGGAGGGAGGGAGGGAGGGAGGACGGGAGGGAGAGAGGGAGGGGAAGAGGGAAGCGGGGGGGGAGGGAGGGAGGGAGGGAGGGGAAGAGGGAGGGAGGGAAGGAGGGGAAGAGGGAAGGAGGGGAAGATGGGAAGAGGGAGGGAGGGGAAGAGGGAAGGGAAGAGGGAGGGAGGACGGGAGGGAGGGAGGGGAAAAGGGGAGGGAAGAGGGAGGGAGGACGGGAGGGAGAGAGGGGAAGAGGGAGAAAGGGAGGGAGGGGTAAAGGGAGGGAGGGAGGGCGGGAGGGATGGTTTGGAAGAAAAGAGAGAGGCTCAGAGGCATACATGGAGAGCTAGGGAGGAAGGGAGAGAGGGAGAGGGCGAGAGAGAGAGAGGGAAAGGACGAAAGAGAGAAAGAGAAAGAGAAAGAGAGAGAGAGAGAGAGAGAGAGAGAGAGAGAGAGAGAGAGAGAGAGAGAGAGAGAGAGAGAGAGAGAGAGAGAGAGAGAGAGAGAGAGAAATAGATAATACATGCGAGGTACACCTAGAATTACGATAAGATACCTGTCCCTTCTGGAAAGTTCGCTGGCACCGGGATTGATAAGCACACCTCAAGATTATTGGCATTATTCGGATAAGCGGGATGAAGGAGGGAGGCAGTGGACGGAGAACGGACGCACGAAAATAGACGGATAAACAAACGGGCAAATAGAAGACGGACAGACGCATAGAGGAATTGATGAACAAGAAGACAGGACTGAGAACAGACAGACAGACAGAAGTACGAATAAGCGAAAACAGGGACAAATAAAACAGACAGATACCACAGACAGATGGACAGACACACAGGAGGTCGAACAGACAGACAATCAGATGTACAGACAGGCGATCGGAACAGCGAAGAGCCAGCAAGACAGGCAGATATGCAGTCCGACGGACAGACGAACGAACAGGTGGGTGGAAGAATGAAAAGAGAAATAGACGGAAGGGGGATAAGTAAAATCAGTCGAAGGAACATAAGAGCAGAAAAAACAGATTGACAGGAAAAAACAGCCAAAACACGAACACGATTCAGAAGGAAAAAAGAGACAGGCAAAGAAAATACAGGGAGCTAATGAAAAATAGAGAGGCTCAGAGGTATACAGGGAGAGAGAGGAAGGTAAGGATAGAGGGAGAGGGAGAGGGAGAAGGAGAGGGAAAGGGAGAGGGAGAGAGGGAGAGGGGAGAGAGAGAGAGAGAGAGAGAGAGAGAGAGAGAGAGAGAGAGAGAGAGAGAGAGAGAGAGAGAGAGAGAGAGAGAGAGAGAGAGAGAGTGTGTGAGAGTTACTGTTTACTCATAAGCCTCGTTCTCCCTCCCTCTGCTACTTCTCCTTACTCACGTGTACTCATTTTCTCACGTTTTCTTGGGACGTTTTATCTCCTCTTTTCTGTTTAAATGGGGATTAAACAAGATAAAAAACGTAATACAGATTTGTTTCCTAAATCTGAGTCTATATTAAGATTACGTAAAACAAAATGGGTATAAACATTCTAAACGTGTGTTCTGATCTTGTAAACAGAACCTCTCTGGATGCATTTTGACAAAATAAACATGTACAAATAAATAAATAAAGAAAAAATACCACGGAAATTCGTTCTATTGGCCGGTCCGAACTGTAAAAAAGCCGCCCACACACCCACTCATCACCTCGGATCAAACGGTAGTGATAACAAGGAGGAAAAATTACCATTAGGGCATAAGGGTGAAAATCCCAAAAATACTGAACGTTTAACGGGGGATTCAAGACGGTGCATTCGTATGTCTTTTATCCTGTCCTATCCTGGTCCTACTGCTCTGGTGTTTCTTCTGTCTGTTTCTCTCTCTCGTTGTCCGATTATGTTTCTTCCGCGAGTTCTGTTTCTATTTTTTGCTTCTCTGTCTCTCGACTTGTTTGTCTGTCTCCCTTTTTCTCTCCCGCTCCGTTAAAGTGTTCATCGGTCTCCCTTCCTGATTATCTGATTTTCCCAAACTTCCTTTTTTTTTTAGCCCATCTGTCTCTAAGTTTGTTTTCTCTATCACTCAATCAATCAATCTATCTATCTATCCATCTACAGCTACATACACACCCGCACACAAACAACTCTCTACCCCCCCCCCCCACCAGTAAATCCTCCCCCCTGCGCACACAGAAGCACCTCCCGTTTGTTTACCGAACAGGTGACACAGACCAGGCCAAGTGAGGTCGTGACACCGGAACTAAGGTGTCCATTGGCAGCGACACGTGGCGAGGAAGTCAGCCTCCTTCACGCACTCTACGGACCCCGCCCACCTCTTTGTCTCTGCTTCCATAACTCCGTTTGCGTAGTGCTAGCCCAGTCATGAACACTCCTACAAACCTGGTGCTGCAAAATATTGTTTTCATATACAATACAAGCGCATCCTGCTCTGCTCCCTGACTTGCAAGGATCCGTCAGTGTAGCATTCATATGACAGAGTTTCAAGATGCTCATTTGTAATTGCAAGTGCATACTGCTTAAGTATAGCAGGGGTGACGCTGCCGTTTGGGGGGGCAGTCGTATAATATACATTTAGGTGAGTTGACAGTCATACTCATGGCTACCGAATTCCTATTGGATCAAGGTTCAGGGGTAATTTTCGGCGATTAACAGAGTGCTCTCCAGGCTCTGAACACTAGACAAAGGTGCTATACGTTTTGTGTGAATTCCATCGCATGTTGGAATCCCTCGGCGTGATCATGCTGATCGCTTAGCAATGTCAGCATGTGACAAGCAAAGCGTGGATATAGATTTAGGGGTACCTCTTTTTAGATTTTATACATGTACATTAAAGCTTCCTTCATAAAGGACTTGACTGAGTTTATTAATTCCAAACGCCTTGAAAGCTGTAGCATAAAGCACTATGACCGGTTTACGCAAGATTCATTCATCTATGGTTTATATAAAACAAGAACAAGACCGTGTGATATTGTAACCGCAAGAATCAGACTTGGATATAGATTGTATTGGCAGGTCAGTACACTTTTCAACGTCGAAGAAACTAAGTGTAAACTATGTAATGGAGAATATAAGCGAACACTTGTACATGTGTTATAGCCTTTAAGACCACCTAGAACTATGTAACCATGTCTTAGAAGATATACTTATATTGTATCCTAAATTTGGAATGTGACCGCTTATCAAATGTAGCAATGCCTTTCCACGCCCAGGTTGTACGCCGGCGTGGAGTTGAATAGATAAATAGATAATTTTATATTTAATAATGTTGTAGCCTAAAATTCAAATGTAATACCACTGTATAATGTTATGACCATGAATCAAATGTACCACAGCTTGCCCACGCCTGTGCAGTTAGCCAGGGTGGTAAAGAAGGGACTAAATTAAATCCCCTCCCACTTCCCTCCTCTATTCCCCTCCGCAAGAGAGAGAGAGAGAGAGAGAGAGAGAGAGAGAGAGAGAGAGAGAGAGAGAGAGATAAAGAGCTAAAGAGCAAGAGAGAGACGCCGCAGAGGAAGAGAACAATCTCGGAGGAAGTCACAGCCAGACACGTGTTGGTAAAGTGCCGGAGGGAGGGGGGGGGGGGGTCAAGGAGAAAGGGAAGGGGGGAGAGAGGGGGGATGGTAAGGAGAGAGGGAAGGGGGGGAGAGGGAGGAGGATGGCAAGGAAGAAGGGAAGGGGGGAGAGGGAAGGGGAGGAGAGGGAGTGGGGGTAAGGAGAAAGGAAAATACGGAATGGGAGGGGAAAGGAAAGGAGGATGGAAGGCACAGAAAGCAGAAAGAACGAAGGGAAGCAGGAGAATAGACGGGGAAGAATATAAGAGCGGGGAGATAGCAAAAGAGAAAACCGGGGCAGAGGAAAGAGCAACAGAGAGAAAGAAAGAGAAGGGGGGGGGGAGGATGAGGGGGGAGAAAAAACAAACTATCAAGCAGGCAAACACACACCTGCCAATTACGGCGCCACACCTGTCCGCCATTGGACCGACGCGACACAGGATCACCTTACGGACGCCCCCGAGGGAAAAAAAAGGGGGGGGGGAGGAAAGGAAGGAAGGAAGGAAGGAAGGAAGGAAGGAAGGAGGACTGGGAGAATGGGTCACCAGAAAGGAGGAGAGGAAGGAAGGAAGCACCGAAGAATAGGAAAAAGAGTCGACAGAAGGAAGGGAGAGCAAGATCGGAAGGAACGAAAGGAAGGAATAGAGGAATGTGAGAAAGGGTCCATGGAAAGCAGGAAGGAAGGAAGACGTGAAGAGAAGGGAAATGATTAAAGAAGAGAGGATCAGGCTAACCATAACAATTGCAAGAATAACGATGATAATGAACGTATGAATAACATAATCACAAAAGAAACCACAAAGAAAACTTAAAGAAAGAAAGAAAAATAAACAAAACAGAGAGAGAAAGATAATGAGTAAGCGAGAGCAAAGTGGAAAATAGGTCATGAGCCAAAAAAGTGAAATAAAGAGAAAGAGAAAGTAGGTCACTCGAAAGACTCCCAAGGATAAGATAAACAAACAAACATACAGATAAACAACAAATAAATAAACAATACAAATAATTAAACAAATACAAAAAAAAACAAAAACAAGGCAAGACAGCGTAACTTTCGTAGAAGAACCTTTTCCTCAAAATATTTCAGTGGAAAAAAACTACCGCAAGACAGAGGGAAGCAAAGACAAGTGCAAGAGCTAATTAGCATAATAAATGTCATTCATTCATTCACCTCATTCACCGTCGCTCGGAAACCAGTCTTGTATTTCCTCACCCGTGGCAAGTCCGGTCGAGTAGGGGGGAGTAGGGGAGAATTGGGTAAAGGCTGGCTAAGGGGAACGGGGGAAGGGAATGGGGAGGAGGAAGATGGGGGAGGGGAGGGGTGAAGAGGGTGGGGAGGGGGAAGATAGGGAGGGGTAGATGGGGAGGGGGAGAGAGTGAAGAGGGTGGGGAGGGGGAAGACAGGGAGGGGGAAGACAGGGAGGGGGAAGACAGGGAGGGGGATGATAGAGGAGGGGAGAGAGTGAAGAGGGAGGGGAGGAGGAGATGGGGATGGGGGATGGGAGAGGAAGGTGGGGTAGGGGAAAGGGCGAAGGGAGTTGGAAAGGGGAAAGGGAAGATGGAGAGGTTGGCTAAGGGGAAAAGGGGGGCAGGGTGATGAGGGTGGAGAGAGGAAAGACGGGAGAGGGGTCGGGTGAGGGGAGGAAGAGCTGAAGAGGGTAGCGAGGGGCAAGGTGGAGGAGGGGGAGGGGGGTAAGGGAAATAGGGGGAGAGAGGTAATAGGTGTAAAAGGGGTGAACACGATGGGCGAGTCCGGTAAAGAGGAAGAGGGGGTAGAGGTGAGAAGATAAGGGAAGGGGAGGGGGGGGGGGAGAATTTAGTTGATAGAAATGGGATAGTGGAGAGAAGGAAAGACATAGTGATAAAGATGGGTAAATATCCCGAAGGGGGGGAGGCGTTAACAACATCAATAATTAAAAATAATAATAATAATAATAATAATGATAATACTAACAATAACAATAATATTAATAACAATGACAATAATAATAATAATAACTATAGTAATACTAATAACAATAATAACATGCAAATGCCAATAACAATGGTAACGATAACAATAATAATAAAAAAGTAATATTAATCATAACAGTGATAATGAAAATGGTGACACGAGTCTAGAGAAAGGTAGACAGACAGCTGAAGACACACACAAAGCCGCAGATAAACAAAAACAGACAAAGAAAACAAAAACAGACGAAGAAAGAAGAGGGAGACCATAGAGAGGTAGGTGAGCGGACCATGAGAAGGGGGGAGGGGGAGGAGGGGGAGGAGGGGGAGGATGGGAAGGAGGGGGAGGAGGGGAAGGAGGGGGAGGAGGGGAAGGAGAGGGAGGAGGGGAAGGAAGGGTGGGGGCGGGGGAGGAGGAGGGGATGGAAGGGTGGGGTGGGAGGAGGAGGGGAGAAAGGTTGGAAGAGAAGGAAGGTGGGGATGGAAGGAGGATAGGAGGGAAGGGTGGGAATGAAGGAAGGAGATGAGGTTGGGGGTAGGGGGAGGAGATGAAGTAGGAGAGGTGGGGAGGGGGAGGCGGGGAAGCGAGAAAGGATGACTCAGGTACAGCGAGGCGTCTCTAGATCGCGTTAACAAGTAGTCTAGAAAAGCGGGTGGTCAATCCGGGACTTTGAAAGGTCTCGTAACCCAAGAAGGTGAGGACTGGGGGGAGGAGGGGGGAAAGGGGGAGGGGGGGGAAAGGGGGTGGGAAGAAAGTGGGGGGAAAGGGGGGGAGAAGGAGGAAGGTGAGTGGGAAAAGGGGAAAGAGAGGATGGGTGGAAAGTGGGGGCGAAGAGAGAAAGGAGGAAGGGGGAGAGGAGAGGAGAGAAGAGGAAACGAGGGAAAATGAAAGACTGGGGAATGAGAAGAACACGATAACGGGAGATCGTGAGCAGAGATATTGAGGGGAGAGGGAGGAGTGCGTGGGAAGGAAGAGAGTGGAGGAGGGGAGATGGAGAGAAGAGCAGAGCAAGAGACAGGGAGGACACGTGGGGAAAGACCTTCCACGACCCTCTGCCAACCAGCCCTCTCGTGGCGACTTCTGAAACCTTCACCTACTCTTCGTCTCGTAATAATAACAAATACATTACCACAGTTTTCAACCACAACAAATACAAAAGGGAGAGAGAAACAGCGAAGAAATTATCCCCTCGTACTTCCCACAAATTCCCAGAAAGCTAAATGAAAAAGAAAAGAAAAGAGAGAAAGGAAAGGGAGGAGAGAAAAAGAAAGAGCGAGAGAAAAGCACACACACACACACACACACACACACACACACACACACACACACACACACACACATACACACACACACACACACACACACGCACGAGCACACAAAACAAAATAGAATGGTTTCCCCAGTGACGTAAACACCGACGTCTGAAGACTATATGTGGAGGAGGTGATGTAACACCTGTAACAGGGCCAGGACAGCGGAATGCAGCCTTTGAAATAATCACTGGATGAAAGGAAAAGACTCTTAACGCGCCGGGTTAGAGAAGAAACGGAAAAGAGAGAGAAAAAGGTAACTGGGTATAATTAATAACAAAATTGGCACATTAGAGAAAGTGGATTTTAAATTTAGACAACGTTATTCCCCCTGGTCTTGAAAAAAAGTCAAAGAAAAAGAAAGAAAGAAAGAAAAAAAACGCAGGTAAAAATAAAACGAGTGAAAAAAGGGGAGCAAGAATAACCAATTAATAAAAAAAAAAAAAAAAAAACGATAATAAAATAAAATAAAAAATCTAAAGAATTTTCCCGTTATCCGAACATTAGTCACTAGTATATAAAACTCCCCCGCCCCCCCCCCCCGCCCCCCGCCCCCCGCCCCATCGGCCCGACATCAATACAGTGAAGGTTTTCTTTATTATTACCCTCTCATTAATCACCCTGACACGCCCACCTTGTATCCATCATGCCGTCTGGGTGGCTGCACGGGCGTGGTGTATGAGAGGTCGCTTCAAGTCTAATTAGCGAGGGCGTGGGCGTGAGAGAGAAGACAATGGGTTCAAGTTGCAGGTGAGGGTGGGTAGGGCAATGGGGGTAGGAGGACGAGGGGGGAGTGTGTGTGTGTGTGTGTGTGTGTGTGTGTGTGTGTGTGTGTGTGTGTGTGTGTGTGTGTGTGTGTGTGTGTGTGTGTGTGTGTGTGTGTGTGCGTGTTGTGTACACGAGTGCGTGTCTATACGCGTGTGCATATGAGTGCGCGAGCTTGTGGGTGCAGGCGCTCGTACGGCCAAAGCAAGCCAGTGGGTGGACATAAAAATGATTCAGTCCAGATGAACGGCGAGTCACTATGACAGCCCCATCGAGCCCGTTCGCGGAATCGACGCTCAGCGAGATAAAACCAGAAACAGTGGGAAAAAAAAGGAGAGTGGGCGGCGGGGGTGGGGCTGGGGGGTTGGGGGGGGATGTAACTGCAAGAGCAACGAAATTCTATCTGAGCGATGTCGGAGTTGGGTGTGAACCCTCTCCACGAATTCCCAAGGCAACTGATAAGGGGACCAGCCACCCACGCTTACACACACACACACACACACACACACACACACACACACACACACACACACACACACACGCACACACGCACACACGCACACACACACACACACGCACATACACACATCCCCCCCCCACATACACGCTGCCCCCCCCCTCCCATCCACACAACTGACGATAAAAGTGACTGGCCCGCGTCCTCTCTTATCGCGAGGTGGCACTGGCTTATCACGGTGCGGAAAACATCTCAAGGTATACAAGATTTATAGATGAAGTTCAACGTGACAGACATCTTGCTAAGGTATATATACACACACACACACACACACACACACACACACACACACACACACACACACACACACACACAACCACACACACACACACACACATACTTATACACAAATACATATTCATGTATATATGTATATATGCATATATATACACGTATAAAAAAAAAAAAAAATAATAACAATACCAATAAAAAAAAGAAAGAAAAACCCGCCAAAGACACCAAAAGATCCACTGCTTTTCACTTAACAAATAACCCCCTCCCTCCCTCCCTTCCCTTCCCTGCCCCCCCCCCCCCTTCCCGAAAGCAAACCTCCTTATCCCTCAGCCCTTGGAATCGCAAACCCGCACCA
>NC_061830.1:8447785-8460285 GCF_019202785.1 Penaeus chinensis
GATAGATATATATATATATATATAGAGAGAGAGAGAGAGAGAGAAAGCGATCTGGAGAAAGGTGAAACCGTCGAGAAAGGGAGGAAGATTGGAGAGACGCGCACGCCCACCCTCTCCCGCCCGTCGTCTGGGGAGCTGCGAGATCCTCCTGATGACCCTAAGGATGACCTGTGACCTCCCCTTCCCACCCCTTCCCCACCCCCTTCCCCTCTCCCTCCTTAGAACATGCTGTGTCTCCTCCCATAAGTTACACCCTTGGGTCAAGGAGAAGAGGCAGAGGGAAAGGAGGGAAAGACGGAGGAGAATGATGATTTGGGGGAAGAGCAGAAAGGGAAGGAAGAGGGTGAGGAAAAACAAGGAGAAAAGGGAGAGGGTAAGGAGGGTGAGGAAGCGCCAGAGGAAAAGGATGAAACCGATTTGGAGAGAAAATAGGAGGAGAAGAGAAAGAAAGGTTGGGGGAAAAGGAAACGAGATGGAAGAGTAAGAGAATGAACAGAAGAAAAAGCAGAAAAGGAGAGAAGAAAATGATAATGTGTGGTTTAGAGAGAGAAGGGAGGATGGAAAAGAGCAGCGTGCTATACTTACGGGGAGGAAACAACAGGGATATGTAATAGATTATATATATAAAAAAAAGTTTAGCTCTCAATAACTCTTCATGAAACGTTTCTGGTACGGCATTATATCAAACCACTCCCACTTTCGGAACTGTATATCTAAAAAACGAGAAAAAGGCATAAGAAAAGAAAAAAAACGTCCTCTACTACACCCTCGCGCCCGCCATCAACCGCACTCCATACTCCATGATTATTATGGGCTCCATCACGAAATTCGTCCATAAAAAACTGTCGTGGAAGTCGGGAAAACGGACGAGTTCTTACTTCTCTCTCTCACTCACACATACACATATACGCACACACGTCCGTGCACACACTTACGTACACGCGGGCTGACCGAGCGCAATCGATCGGTTATCGCTCATAAATTATGAAAGCCGATGGCCATTGCTAAGATACAAATAGTACGTTCCGGATCCGCAAGTCAAGGAATCGATGCCTTCATGACAACCGAATGTAACAGCTTATAATTCAAAGGCGCGACGTGAAAATCAAGCATGGTTTTGTTTACGTCTGTCAATGGCGGCGGAGGAGGGTCACGAAGAACAGATTTCCCGCCAAAAATTAAAAAAGAAGAACATCGACGACGAGTAAGTAGATTGGATATGGTTTTGGCGGGAATTCCTTTTCATAAGGACAGGCATAAGAAGGGGAACTGAGGGAGAGAGAGATGTACAGTTGGAGGCAAGAGATAAAAATGAGAAAAACATAAATGAAGAAAACCGTTGGGAGGGAGGGAGGGAGGGAGGGAGGGTGGGGGAAAGAGAGAGAGAGAGAGAGTGAGAGAGTGAGAGAGTGAGAGAGAGAGAGAGAGAGAGAGAGAGAGAGAGAGAGAGAGAGAGAGAGAGAGAGAGAGAGAGAGAGAGAGAGAGAGAGAGAGAGAGAGAGAGAGAGAGAGAGAGAGAGAGAGAGAGAGAGAGAGAGAGAGAGAGAGAGAGAGAGAGAGAGAGAGAGAGAGAGAGAGAGAATGGACGAAGAGAAAGAAAAAGCAGAGAGGAATGCCAAAAAGGACACACCAGAAAAACCTCGGCGTCGTAACCGCGGGAGACGCCCTTTTGCACGTGCGAGGACCGGCGCACACACGCCCTTCCGAGGAGCGCTCGAGTCCTGTGGGATTCTCGGAAAGGCGCTGCAGGAGGATGCTTGTGACGGTCCACGCCCGTACGATGCGACACAGCCCACGCACACACGCACACGCACACACAACGTGATCATGTGCATAGTAATCTCAGCTGATGTTTTATAGTGTTATCATTATCACTGTTGGAGTTAATGATTCAATTTTTATGTTTGTTGTTGATGTCGTTATCACTATTAATATCATTACCATCATCACTATTATCATGATCTTATCACCATCAAGATCATCATCACAATCACTGCTTTTATTGTCGTTATCATTACCAATGTTATTAGTGTAATACAATCATCAAGATAGATCACTCCTTTATTCTTCCTCTACACCACTGCCATTTATTTCTCCTCTGAAAAGGGAAAGACGCAGACAAGAGATGGAAAGGTTTCATTCTTCCCCCGCCCTTCTCCTCCTCACTCCCCCCCCCCCTCCTCGTCCTCTTTCCCTCCTACTCTCCCTCTCCTCCTCCTTCACCTCATTCTCCCTCCCTTCCCACTCCACTCCACCATTCTCCACTCTTCCTTCTCCTCCTTCACCTCATTCTCCCTCCCTTCCCACTCCACTCCATCATTCTCCTCTCCTCCTTTCCACTTCCTATTCCTATTCCTATTCCTATTCCTATTCCTCTTCCTACAACTACTATTAAAACAACAACTACTACTATTACTACTACTACTACTACTACTACTCTTTCCTCCTCCTCCTCCTCCTCCTCCTCCTCCTCCTCCTCCTCCTCCTCGCCTCCCTCCTCCCTTCCTCCTCCTCCTCCTCCCTCCTCTTCCTTTCCCCTTCCTCTTCCTCTTCTCTCCCCTTCTCTCTCTTTCCTCTCTTCCTCTTCCTCTTCTCCTCCATCCGCCCTTTGATTGAAAAAGGTCCTGTGCAACTTTCACCCCCTTACGCCCTCCTGCCTCCTTTACCATCAGCCGTCCATCTCTATCTCTTTATTCTTAATCTTCTGTAATGTACTCTCCGTTTTTAGAGAGAGAGAGAGAGAGAGAGAGGAGGAGAGAGAGTAGAGCGGGAGAGAGAGAGAGAGAGAGAGAGAGAGAGAGAGAGAGAGAGAGAGAGAGAGAGGAGGGCTGGGGAAAAAATAGCAAAACAAAATGAAAACAAAATCAAAACAATTGAATTTACAAAAAAAAAGAACTACAGAAAAAACGAGTATAAAGATTGAAAGCAGAGGAGAGAAAAGGAAATAGGGAGAGATGAGAGAGGGAGATAGGAGGCATAGAAGAGAGAGGACAGAAGGGCCAAACATAGGTTGCAGTTGTCGCTCCTCCCTGATATTGACAGTTGATAGACCCGGTGCCAGACGTACGAAGGTAGGAGAGAGAGAGAGAGAGAGAGAGAGAGAGAGAGAGAGAGAGAGAGAGAGAGAGAGAGAGAGAGAGAGAGAGAGAGAGAGAGAGAGAGAGAGAGAGAGAGAGAGAGGGAGAGAGAGAGAGAGTTGGAGATTAATATGGGGGAGAAGATGGAGGAGGAGGGGGAAGAGGAAGAGGAGGAGGAGTAGGAGAAAGGGGAGAAAGAGGAGGAGAAGTAGCAAGAGGAGGAGTAGGAGAAAGACGAAGGAAAGAACACGAGAAGAATGGTAGGGAGGATAATATAGGAGCCGATATGAAAAAGGGAGAAATGAAACATGTAAAAGCAAGGAAATGCGAAAATGTCATACTAAAAAAAAAATGAATACAAAAATACAGAAGTCTAGAGGAGATGACGAGTAAAAAAAAATGTAAAAGTGTTGGGATTGATTGATAGATATATAGATATATAGATATATAGATAGATAGATAGATAGATAGATAGAGAGAGAGAGGAGATTGGTGACACGAAGGTTTCCAAAGGAGAGTACAGGGTAGATACAGTCTCGTCTCCCATATTTGCGGTAGACATCGAACGAAAGGATGGCAGGTGGCAGGTGACACTTGACACTTCATCCTTTACACTTCATCCTTGAAACTCCATCTTTCCTATTTCGGTCCTCATCCTTCATACTTCCCTTACACTTCATTCTCCACACTTCACCCTTCGCACTTGACACTCTCTCCTGCACACTTCGCTCCTCACCCTCGCACTTCAACTCTCACTTTCTACACTTTACCCTCCACACTTCCTCCTCCTCACCTGGCACTTCATCCTTCACAATTTGCTCCTATCCCTTTGCACTTCAGCTCCTCACTCTCTACAGTTCACTCTTCACACTTCACCTTACACACTTGACACTTCAATCTTCACAATCCGCACTTCATCGCTTACACCACCCTTCACCCTTGACACACCTGACACTCATCCAACACACTGGCACCAAATATCACCGAAAACGTTATGTATATTACATCGTCGACTTACTAACCATCATCCATGATATCACAAATATGTCATTCTAATTCTTCCGAAGAACAAAAGGCATGAATGAAGATGGAGTAAGAGACCAATAATTGTGACGAAGGAAACAAAAAAAAAAACAAGCAAACAAACACATACAAACGCACAAATCATCCCAAATCCCATCCTGCCAAACGTGGGACGGCTTCGAAAATTATGATTTTAATGGCAGTAGTGATGTTGATGGCTAAATGATAATAACAATCTAAATAATAATAATAATAACAATAATAATAATAATAATAATGATGATTACAATAACAACAACAACAACAACAATAATAATAATAATAATAATAATAATAATAATAATAAATAATAATAATAACATTATTAATAACAATATTTAGATTAACAAATACTGATGATGATAATGATGATGATAACAATAACATAATTAATACTGATAATAACAGCCATAGCTATACTAACAAGAATATCAGTAACTACAAATGAACTATGAAGAACACGATAACAAAAAACAACAACAGCATGTATATGTATATACATGTACAAGCTCGCCATATGTCTACTCATTTATACATGCCTCGAAAGAAGTGACAAGCAGTGTCACGACAGAACGACAAGCAAGCGTTCATTAACTTCCTTACGTATCGACAGTGTGAGATCATCTTAAACTTAAAAAATTCCTCGGATTAATCTTAAATTCCCTAATCCACATTCCAGATCGAGGCATTAAGAAATTAAAAGAATAAAGATATCATGAAGAATGAAGGAAAAATTTCCATCAATGTCAAAAAAAGGTAAACTTTGAACATTATAATTTTTTCCGTATCATTAGTTTATCAAATAGCAGTGCAACTACAACGCCCCTTTATTTGTACATCGTCCAGTGCCAAAGAGTGTCATTTTGGCATCAGAGAGTGTCATCCTAGTGTCAGGGACCTTAGCTGAGGTTCAAAGTGGCACTCTTTGGCCTCATGACTCACCTCCCTGATAACTGATAATACCTTGATATAATATGATAATTCAAACGTGATACTGATAGAAGGTTGTTTATTGACACAGCCCCTCGCGGCCGCACACATGTGTTGAACAAGCGGGCGGCGGGTTGAGGAGGGGGGGAGGGGAAGGGGAAAGGGGAAGGGAAGAGGGGAAGGGGAGAGGGGAAGGGAAGAGGGGAAGGGGAGAGGGGAAGGGGAGAGGGGAAGGGGAGAGGGGAAGGGAAGAGGGGAAGGGCAGAGAGGGTGGTCTGAGGGGATAGGGTTGGTGAAGGGGTAGAGGTTGAGGTGGTGCAGGGTCGGAGAGTCGGGGGAGAGGGGGGGGGGGTGAAAGTAGCAAGAAATACACTTTCGAAACTTTTCCTCCGATGAGGTCATTTTCACTCACGTCGGTGCGTCCTTCAATGTGGTGCACTTTTTCCTGCTTTGATGATAATCGTTATTTAAAGAAAATGCCGAGGAAAAAGAAAGACAAATTATATATGCGCCAAAGACATTAAATTGGGGAGGCAAAACCACATTAATTGTTATAGAGCAACAATATCGGTTTCGCATAGTTAAGTATCCCGTCACTTTCTCATAATGACAATTGCACAAGACTGATAATTAATTTACCTTTGATATATGCAAACTGTCATTCTAGATGATTCCCAAACCCTAAGTACCTTAAGCCAAATGTAAGAGCTATGTCGAGAACTTATTAATCCTTAAATATCAGATTGCAAATAGCGAAAAAAAAATCGTTATTTGTATCATACTTGTATCATATCAAATAAATAGAACAGAACACGCATACAAATATCTCTATTTATTTCCTTTACTTCATCTTATATTGTTTCACCACGTGAGATTGGTCGAGAGAAAAAAAATCCATTGTGAAATAATGTTATCCACAAGATGCCGTAAATCTGGAAAAAGTCACGTTTCCCAACAGGATCCAATCAACACCTTAGCAACGAAAATATATCCAAAACAAGATATCCTTTAGAAAAATCGTGATATCGAAGACTTTTATCGTCACATTGACAGCTGTGTTTTTATAATCGGATGCTAACCTCATCAGATAAGGGGAGAGGGATTGTACAAATTAGTCATTTTGTAAGAGAAATGAGAAAAGGAGGAGGAGGAGAGGGGGGAGGAGGAGGAGGAGGAGGAGGAGCTGGGGGAGGAGGAGGAAGTGGAGGAGGAGCTGGGGGAGGAGGAGGAAGTGGAGGAGGAGGAGGAGGAGGAGGAGGAGGAGGAGGAGGTGGGGGAGGAGGAAGAAGTGGAGGAGGAGGGAGAAGAAGAAAAAGAAGAAGAGGAAAAGAGGTAGGAGAAAGAGGAGGAGAGGAGGAGGATATGAAAAATAAGAAAAATAAGGAGGAAAAAAAAAGAGTATAATAATAATAGTAATAATAATATAGATTAATAATAATAACAATGATACCGATACTAATAATTATAATAATAATACAACAAACAACAATAAGAACAGTCATCATCATCATAATAATAGTAATAACAACAATAACAATGATAATAATAACAATAAGGAGTAGGCCAAGCAGAATAAAGAAAGTGAGAACCAGTGGAAGAAAGGAACACAATTAGAGTAACAGCAATAAAAGAGTAACATGGGAAAAAATGGTATAACCCCCACTGTATACAACAAACGAAACATTCCAACGTGGTCTCTTTCCGATAGAGAACTAAAAACTACGCATCCACTCAAGGCCCTTGGATCGGTGGCCAGATGAACAAAGAGAGCAGTTTTTTCATCAGAGAGAGAGAGAGAGAGAGAGAGAGAGAGAGAGAGAGAGAGAGAGAGAGAGAGAGAGAGAGAGAGAGAAAGATAAAAAAAAGAGAAAGAAAGCGTAACAAAAAGAGAGAAAGAGACACAAAGAGAGAGAAAGAAAAACAATGAGAGAAATTGAGAGGGACAGCGAGAGAGAGAAAAAAAAAACTGCCCAGCGGATGCGAAGGAGGGAAAGATGATGTCACACTTCCTCGTCATATTTGTTTCCGACGAAAAGAGGATGCGAGGGAAGGGACGAACACGGCGCGAGGGAAGGAGGAAAACTAAGAGGAAAGAAACTGAAATAAATGAAAACTAGAAATTTATAACAACAACAACAAGGATAATGATAATGATAGTGATAATAATAATCATGATATGACAATAGTAATAATGATAATAATAATAATAATAATAATGATAATAATAATAATAATAATAATAATAGCAATATTATTTATAATAATAATAACAATAATGATGATAATATTAATAATAGTAATAATAATAATAATACAACAGCAGTAACAGAGTAACAACAGCAAAAATAATAACAATAATAACCTTCGTAGATTATAACAACAAAACAAAACAAACCCCAAAGAAAACGTATACACACATACACACACACACACACACACACACACGCATACGCACACGCACACACGCATACGCACACGCACACATACACATACACACACACACACACGTACAAACAACAACAGCAACAACAGATTAAATAAACAAATCTAAATCTAAATACTATCAATAGACGCCCCAACAGCTGACGCCTTCACCCACGTAAGTCATGAGACCACTGAATCCAACAACTTTACGCTGTCACCAATTTTAACCACGTCTCTGCCTCTCCCATTCTCTCCTTCCCCCCCCCCCCTCTCTCTCTCTGTCTCTCTCTCTCTCTCTCTCTCTCTCTCTCTCTCTCTCTCTCTCTCTCTCTCTCTCTGTCTCTCTCTCTCTCGAGAAAAGAGAGAGAGATGTGCTCCCCCAGTCCCCGTGCACGTACTTGCATTGGTATGATAATGTGTACTTAGGTATAGTTGGGTATAACTGGGTATCCTCGGGTATATGGGTGCGGGTGAAAGTGTGGTCACAGGGTAGGTGAGTGTTTGTTTGTTTGTTAATCAACTTACAATCATTTTATTTTCATCTAATAGCAGAAAAAATGTATATTTAATATATGTGTATTTATGAGAATCGGTTCGATCAATTGCCTTGAAAAACGATGTGATTATTTACCATATATTTGTCGAGATGTTAGCCCCCCCCCCCCTCTCTCTCTCTCTCTCTCTCTCTCTCTCTCTCTCTCTCTCTCTCTCTCTCTCTCTCTCTCTCTCTCTCTCTCTCCCTCTCTCTCTCCTTCTTCTCCTTCTTTATCTCTGTGTATGAATAATATCAAGGACGACCTACCAGGCGTTCGATAACGTATCTCCAGAGTATTAAAAAAATGAAAGAAAAATGCAGCAAAGAAAAAGGTGAGGGCAGAAAGAGAGAGAGAGAGAGAGAGAGAGAGAGAGAGAGAGAGAGAGAGAGAGAGAGAGAGAGAGAGAGAGAGAGAGAGAGAGAGAGAGAGAGAAGTAAAGAAACAGACACACACAGAGAAAAACAGACAGACAGACTATACACCTACCTTCCTTCGCGTCTGAGGAGGAGCAGGAGCAGTCTTGCTCGTCACGTTCTTAACCTGCAGAGAGAGACAAAAATATTATTAACATATCATTTTCATTATCTGTGTCCTTATTACTATTATCACTACACAAATAGTTGCAGTACTATCATTATTATCACTAGCAAAAAAACCTTTACTGTTACTATATTTACTATACAAACAATTCTGGTCACTATTATTACCATACAAACCATTATTGTCACTATAATTACAACAATCATTACCACACATAATCATCCCTATTCACTGCGCAAATAATCTTAATTCATACCATCACTCCTTCTATCATTATCCCCATCATTATCACACATCCTATCTACACTATCCAAACTACACATCCTGCAAAGGCTTCAGTACTGGCAACAATACTACAATTGCCCCTTGCAACTACCACCATCGCCACTAAACTACCACCATCACCGCGGCTACCACACGCACCCTCGGTATTACCATCCTATCCAATCGTAAATTCGGAATATCTGGCTTTCCTGATGGGCGCGACGCATCACAGCACGCAATCGCCGGCATGATCTGATTAGCATTTCAAAGTGTGACGCTGAAAGGGAGTCGGGAAGGATGGGGGAAGGGGGTGGGGAGTGGGGGAAGGGGGTGGGGAGTGGGGGGAAGGGGAGAGGGGGTTAGAGGTGGTGCAGGGGGTGGGGAGAAAAGGGGTGGAGAGGGAATTGAGGGGAGGGGTGTTGGAGAAGTGGTGGGGTGAGGGGGTGATATAGGAGATGGGGGATGAGTGTTGGAGAGGTGGTGGGGTGAGGGGGTGATATTGGGGGTGGGGGTGAGTGTTGGAGAAGTGGTGGGGTGAGGGGTCATATAGGGGGTGTGGGTGAGTGTTGGAGAAGTGGTGGGGTGAGGGGTGATATAGGGGGTGGGGGTGAGTGTTGGAGAAGTGGTGGGGTGAGGGGTGATATATAGGGGGTGGAGGTGAGTGATGGAGAAGTGGTGGGAGAGAGGGGTGAGCACTGTGGTGTGGGTGTGGGGTGATGGGTGGTGAGGAGTGTTGTTGGGGACAGGAGTGTGGGCATGGGAGGGAGTGGTGATAAGAGTGGGGTTTCGGTAGGGGCGGGCGAAGGAGTAATGGGGTTCGGGGAATATCTTCACCTCAGCTGAGAGGGGAAATGTAACTGAATCATCACCCCTTTTATTCATGAACTAATTAAGGTAACCGGTAATTATTTTTTTTCTTACATTTATCTATTCATGAAATGTGATATCCGATGACGACACGGGGAAGTTTGAAGAAAATATCAAAGGGAGGAATGAAAACCTACGGAATCGCCACTCCATTTACATTTCTGAAAATCACGCGTGCGCGCACACAAACACAAACATTCGGAAGCTTTCACTCACCAACACAAACACACACAACCACACGCACAAATCAAACAAAACAATACAAAAACAACAAAGAAACTAAACAAAATACTAGCACGACAACAGCTGCCACACTTGACTAACAAACAACCGCAGAGCCTCCTTAAAACAGATACAGAAGGTACGACCAGTCCGCCATGACCTGTGGGCCGCCAACAAGCTATAAGGTTCAACACCAACTGGCAAAACACGGTGACCTCGCCTCTAACTACACGAAAGACGTAATACCCATATCAGACTCGGGCCAAATCAAGTGACCGAACAGCTGATAATAAGTGTCTAGGCGAAAGCGAAAGGAGGAGGAGGAAGAGGCGAAAGAAAGAGAGAGAGAGAGAGAGAGAGAGAGAGAGAGAGAGAGAGAGAGAGAGAGAGAGAGAGAGAGAGAGAGAGAGAGAGAGAGAGAAATAAAGTGAAAAAATGAGAAAGAAAGAAAAAGAAAAAGGAAAAGAAAAAGGGAAATCTAGTGATAATAAGAGAATAAAAGACTTTTTCTTGACCGTAAAATAGACCAATAATACCCGAGCACAATGTCACTGCGTCTTGCCAGAGATGAACGCACGCGAGTAGCAAGAGGAGGGACGCCTTACAAATGGATACGATCAGCATCGTCCTCCACACATGGATGGTTCGGGGAGAGGGGAAGGTGGGGAGAGGGGTAGGGGAAGGTGGGGAGAGGGGTAGGGGAAGGTGGGGAGAGGGGTAGGGGAAGGTGGGGAGAAGGGGTAGGGGATGATGGGGAGAGGGGTAGGGGAAGGTGGCGAGAGGGGAAGGGACACAGGAGGGAAGGTGGGGAGAGAGGTAGGGGGGAAGGTAGGGAGAAAGGGAGGTAGAGGCAGAGGGGGAGAGGGAAAGGTGGAGAGAGGGGAAGAGAGGGAGAAAGGGAGATGGGAAGGTGAGGAAAGGGGGAGAAGGGAAGGCGGAGAGAGAGTGGGGAGGGAGACAGAAGGAGGAAAGGAGAGGGAGAAAAGGTGAGGGAGAGGGGGTGGAGGAAGACTGGTGGAAGGAGTAAGAGAAGGGGAGGGGTAGGGATGGGGTAAAGAGAGGAGGGGGATAAAAGGGCAGAGAGAGGGGAAGAGGGGTCAGGAGAGGAGAAAATGGTTGGAGGAAGGGGAGAGAATGGGAGAGGTGGAGAAGGAAGGAGAATTGAAAGGAAGACAGGGGAAGGGGGGAGGAGTGAAAAGAGGAGAGAAAGAGATTGAGAATGAGTGAGAGAAAACCCGAGGCTATCAGTCCCTTCTACCTTCTATCTTTTACTAAAAGTCTGAACACCTCCTAAAATTGCAATATATTAAAACTGTAGAAAAACAAATCCAACATAGTAATATAAACCATTATGATACGTACAGTACATCTTGAATTCGTATGTACGTACATGTGCGCATGTACACATACGTCTACATGCTACTGTGTATTTGTCTTCATGTGCCTGCGCCTGTCCGTGTGCATGTGCTCCTGACGTCCGTGAATGAGCGTGCATGCGTACGTGTCATCACAACATGAAGCGTGACAATAAATTCTGCGTTTATTAGCAGTCAATAGAGCCCTCTTAGCGTGATGAATAACGCCATTTGTTGAAGTGGCACGCTGAAAATGGTTTACGTCACCGCTATTTTCTACGTTATTTTCAGCCTTCAATTTGTCTAATCCCTCCTTTCTCTCTCTCCCTCCTGTGTGGATCGTTTCTTCCTCTCTCTTTCTCCCTCTCCCTCTCCCGTTCTCTCTCTCTCTCTCTCTCTCTCTGTCTCTGTCTCTGTCTCTGTCTCTTTCTCTCTCTCTCTCTCTCTCTCTCTCTCTCTCTCTCTCTCTCTCTCTCTCTCTCTCTCTCTCTCTCGCTCTCTCTCTCTCTCTCTCTCTTACACGCCACCCACACGAACCACCTTTGTGATTTCAGCCACAGCTCCGAGCGTTGCTGATGTAACACCTGCGTTTGATAAGGGTTATCTCCCGCAGCCGAGAGATAAGATGCGGGATGGAGTCACGATTAGGGGGTGGGGGTGAGGGGGCAAGGGGAGTGGGGTGAGGGAGCAAGGGAGTGGAGTGGGGGTGAGGGAGCAAGGGGAGTGGGAGCTGAGGGAGAGCAAGGGGAGTGGGGTGAGGGAGCAAGGGGAGTGGGGTGAGGGAGCAAGGGGAGTGGGGTGAGGGAGCAAGGGGGTTGGGGTGAGGGAGCAAGGGGAGTGGGGTGAGGGAGCAAGGGGGTGGGGGGGAGGGAGCAAGGGGAGTTGGGTGAGGGAGCAAAGGGGGTGGGGGTGAGGGAGCAAGGGGAGTGGGGTGAGGGAGCAAGGGGAGTGGGGATGAGGGAGCAATGGGGTGGGGGTGAGGGAGCAAGGGGAGTGGGGTGAGGGAGCAAGGGAAGTGGAGTGAGGGAGCAAGGGGGTGGGGGTGAGGGAGCAAGGGGAGTTGGGTGAGGGAGCAAGGGGGTGGGGGTGAGGGAGCAAGGGGAGTGGGGTGAGGGAGCAAGGGGGTGGGGGTGAGGGAGCAAGGGGAGTGGGGTGAGGGAGCAAGGGGGTGGGGTTGAGGGAGCAAGGGGGTGGGGTTGAGGGAGCAAGGGGAGTGGGGTGAA
>NC_061830.1:8470285-8475285 GCF_019202785.1 Penaeus chinensis
GAGGGGTGTGGGGGCAGGGGGAGGGGGCGATCCAGTTTCTTCCAGGTAAAGGATCAGACGGCAAATCTCGCGCAAGAATGAGTCTCAACTTCTTTCCTCCGTTCTTGAGACTTATATCCAATTAACTTTATTATTCCTTGTAATAAAAATATTTTGGGGGACTGGGAACCTTCGGAACTTCAGAAATAAACTGCTTCACGGCAGTAACATCCACAAAGCCGCTGGACGACGGAGGCGGGAAAAAAATTCAAACGACGAAGAATGTCAACAAAACAACGACGACAAAACGACGGTGACAGCGAAGCCTTCCTTCCTTCCTTCCTTCTTATTTTCCTTCCTTCCTTCCTTCCTCCCCTCGGCGGCGGCGGCGGCGGCGCGGGCACTTGGATCCACGGTTCGAGGGTGCGCGCGCGTTCCAGGAGAGCGAGTGAACGAGGGGATCCGTCCCCTCGGGTGGCTGGAAGCGGACTGCTGGCTCCCCCCCTTGAGTCAGCGCCCCTCACACCCACTCCGGGATGGGGAGAGAGAGAGGGAGAGCGCTCGGAGTGGCCAGCGCAGGTGGGGAGGAAGGGAGGGAGGGGAGGAGTGCGGAGACAGGTGAGGGGAGAAACAGAGACAGAGAAAGAGGGGAGGAGAAGAGGTGGCGTCTGTGGGGCAAGGAATGGAGAGAGCTGCACATAAGAGGGTAGAAGGGAGGGAGAGGGAGAGGGAATCAGGTTAGGGTTGTGAAAAGAAGAGGAGGGACTAGCTGGTAAAGGGAGGGAAGAGGGGAAAGAGAATCAGGCAGGTATTAGAGAGGGGAAATAGGACAGCGGAGTGGTCGGAGTGGCTGGCGCGGTCAGAAAGCGACAGAAGGGACCGGGAGTGAGCGAGTGAGAGTGAAGTGTGTGGGTGTGTGTGTTTGAGAGAGAGAGAGAGAGAGAGAGAGAGAGAGAGAGAGAGAGAGAGAGAGAGAGAGAGAGAGAGAGAGAGAGAGAGAGAGAGAGAGAGAGAGAGAGAGAGAGAGAGAGAGAGAGAGAGAGAGAGAAAGAAAGAGAGAGAGAGAGAGAGAGACAGACAGCCAAAAAACGAGAAAAAAAACAATGACTATTTTGTTATATATGTACATATCTCATAAACAAGACACGGGCCGAAAGCCCCCCAGACGAGCCGACGAAGCGAAGCCCGCGCCGCGGCCTGAATCCAGCCGCCCTGAGAAGGTCATTACCCTGACCTTGCAAGTGTCATGGAAGGCATCGGACGAAATGAATGAAAACCGCAGCGAGGAACAACTCTCCCATTCTGCCGACGATCTGATGTATGCTCCGCTGTGCGATGGAATGGAATGCTATGCTATGCTATGCCATGATATGGTATGCTATATTATGTTATGTTCTACTCTGCTATGTTATGCAATAAAATAGAATGGAATTATGTCCTATGCTATGCTATCCTATGCTATGTTATATTATGTTCCGTCCCGATAGAGGTATGGGACGCGATTTATGCGACATCATATATTTTATATTGAATCCCATTATTTAAACAAACGGCCGTCGCTTAGGTAACACAGAGACACGTGACAAACAAACAAAAAGACAAACAATTAGATCCATCCAGATAAGAACACAAAACTAAATAATCGGACATACTTACGGAAGGGCTACCAAGTATTCAAAAAACACACACAAAAAAAAACAATAAATGATAATCATAAGCAAACAGACAAACAACAAACAACCTCTCACACAACGAATGCGAAATCTCACGGCCACGTGACATAATGCCAAGGATAATAAGGGCAAACACGCTCCGTAATTTGCTAATGAAAATGTTGATATGAATACTTTTTTTTTTTTAGTTTTTTTCCTTATTCAAATGCATTTATCATTTTTCTCTCGCTTGCCTGACCCTGACATTCATTCTTACTGAACATGCACAAGGCAATTTGATTGCGAGTCGTGAGCCTGATCAAGAGAAGGATGGTGAGGAGGAAGAGGAGGAGGAGGAGGAGGAAGAGGATGAGGATGAGGATGATGATGATGAGGAGGAGGAGGAAGAGGAACTTACTGAACATGCACAAGACAATTTGATTGCGAGTCGTGAGCTTGATCAAGAGAAGGATGGTGAGGAGGAAGAGGAGGATGAGGATGAGGAAGAGGAAGAGGAGGAGGAGGAGGAGGAGGAAGAGGAAGAGGAGGAGGAGGAGAAGGAGGAGGAGGAGGAGAGGGAGGGGGTGAGGAGGGGGTGAGAAGGGGGGGGGGAGGAGGAGGAGGGGGAGGGGGAGGAGGGGGAGGAGGAGGAGGAGGAGGGGGAGGGGGAGGGGGAGGGGGAGGGGGAGGAGGAGGAGGAGGAGGAGGAGGAGGAGGAGGGGGGATGTGGAGGAAGTAGGGAGAAAGGTTGCGGGAATGAGAAGGAAGGGATTGGGAAAGGAGAGAGGGGAGAGGGAGAAGGAGAGGATAGATTGAAGAAAAGAGCAGATGTAAAAGGGAGATAAAACATAAAGAGAAAGCAAAGAGAGTAGGGGGATAACAAGAGGAAAAGAATGACAGGTAAGGAAGGAAGGAAGGAAGGAAGAAATGAAGGGCTGGAGGAGTAAGAGAAGGAAGGATAGAACGGGGATGTAGAGAGGAACAGTGTGATAGAGGAGGATAACGAGATGGAGGAGGGGAAGAAGGAGATAAAAGGGGAGACTGAGAGAGAAAGAAAAAGAGAGGGAGAAAGAGATAATAAGAAGTAAAAGAGAAGAGCGAGAAGAGAGAAAGAGAGAGACCGAGGGGATCAGGAAAGAAAGAAAACAAAACAAAAAACGCACAGACGAAGCAGCATAAGACAGCGAGATGGAAGTGGGGGTGGGGGGTCAGAAAGGGGGTAAGAAGGGAGGCCAGAGCTATGACTTCGCATTTTTACTTAAATAAAGCATCCAATAAAATAAAAAAAATATTCACCCCACTTTTAGCAATGAATTTGGAATTTTCGGACAACGCGCCTAGCTACCTCACTCCCACACCCCTACCTGTCCTCCCCAGCCACCCGCCACCCCAATCTCACACCCACCCACCCCCTCCTCACACCTCCCCACCCCCACCCTTAGGGTCCCATCCTCCCCCTCCCCACCCCACCCCTACCCTATAAACCCTACCTCCCCTCCACACAAGTGAAAAAGTCAATAACCAGTGGTGATTATTGTACGCTTGGGGGAAGGAGGGGGGGGGGGTTAGGAGGACAAGGGAGGGGGGAGGGACGACAGGTGAGAATAAAAAAAAAAAAAAGAGGAAGAGAGACGGAAGGGGAGAAGAGGAGAGAAGCGGGCGATGGGGAGGGTACGAGAAGGAGGAAGGAGGGGGACATGGAGGGGAGGAGTAGTGGCGGAGAAAGGGGAGGCGGAAGAAGAAGAAGAATAAAATGATAAAATGGTTATAATGATGACGAGGAAAAGTGATGCTCATATATAATAAAGAAAGAACACGACCATGAAGAAAGAAGCCGAAAAAAAACACAAAGAAAACAAACAAACACACCAAACTAAGAACTAGAAAAAAAAACGATAAAAAAGTCAAAGCCAACATGCGAGCCGCGAGTTCCGAACGGACATAAAAGAAGCCTAACTAAGCCCATGAAATTACATAGGCCTAAGTTCCCATGGCATGCCCGGCGATCGTCCGACGGGGATCGATAGGCCCTCCTGGGGATCACAGGGCGGAAGGAACCTCTTGCTAGATGCTTGGTGAGGCAATAAAGGAGGCCAGAGAGGCACAAATGAGGCGAGAGAGGCAATAAAGGAGGCGAGAGAGGCACGGGTGAGGCGAGAGAGGCACGGATGAGGCGAGAGAGGCACGAATGAGGCGAGAGGCACGGATGAGGCGAGAGGCACGGGTGAGGCGAGAGAGGCACGGGTGAGGCGAGAGAGGCACGGGTGAGGCGAGAGAGGCACGGGTGAGGCGAGAGAGGCACGGGTGAGGCGAGAGAGGCACGAA
This sequence comes from Penaeus chinensis, assembly GCF_019202785.1. Taxonomy (NCBI): domain Eukaryota; kingdom Metazoa; phylum Arthropoda; class Malacostraca; order Decapoda; family Penaeidae; genus Penaeus; species Penaeus chinensis. Next base: position 8,474,242 of record NC_061830.1, read on the forward strand.
TGAGGCGAGAGGCACGGATGAGGCGAGAGGCACGGGTGAGGCGAGAGAGGCACGGGTGAGGCAAGAGAGGCACGAATGAGGCGAGAGGCACGGATGAGGCGAGAGGCACGGGTGAGGCGAGAGAGGTACGGGTGAGGCGAGAGAGGCACGGGTGAGGCAAGAGAGGCACGGATGAGGCGAGAGAGGCACGGGTGAGGCGAGAGAGGCACGGGTGAGGCGAGAGAGGCACGGGTGAGGCGAGAGAGGCACGGGTGAGGCGAGAGAGGCACGGATGAGGCAAGAGGCACGGATGAGGCGAGAGGCACGGATGAGGCGAGAGGCACGGGTGAGGCGAGAGAGGCACGGGTGAGGCGAGAGAGGCACGGGTGAGGCGAGAGAGGCACGGGTGAGGCGAGAGAGGCACGAATGAGGCGAGAGGCACGGATGAGGCGAGAGGCACGGGTGAGGCGAGAGAGGCACGGATGAGGCGAGAGAGGCACGGATGAGGCGAGAGAGGCACGAATGAGGCGAGAGGCACGGATGAGGCGAGAGGCACGGGTGAGGCGAGAGAGGCACGGGTGAGGCGAGAGAGGCACGGATGAGGCGAGAGGCACGGGTGAGGCGAGAGAGGCACGGGTGAGGCGAGAGAGGCACGGGTGAGGCGAGAGAGGCACGGGTGAGGCGAGAGAGGCACGGGTGAGGCGAGAGAGGCACGGGTGAGGCGAGAGAGGCACGGGTGAGGCGAGAGAGGCACGGGTGAGGCGAGAGAGGCATGGGTGAGGCGAGAGAGGCACGGGTGAGGCGAGAGAGGCACGGATGAGGCGAGAGGCACGGATGAGGCGAGAGGCACGGGTGAGGCGAGAGAGGCACGGGTGAGGCGAGAGAGGCACGGATGAGGCGAGAGGCACGGGTGAGGCGAGAGAGGCACGGGTGAGGCGAGAGAGGCACGGATGAGGCGAGAGAGGCACGGGTGAGGCGAGAGAGGCACGGGTGAGGCGAGAGAGGCACGGGTGAGGCGAGAGAGGCACGGGTGAGGCGAGAGAGGCACGAATGAGGCGAGAGGCA
>NC_061830.1:8480285-8492785 GCF_019202785.1 Penaeus chinensis
AACCGAACGAGAAAAACAAACACAATATTTTTTCTTCCTTTTTCTTCATTCTCTCTTTTTTTTTTGCCTCCAGCAAAACTCTACACATTATTTTTCATTCCAAAAGCACAAGGGAAAGTTTAAATGAAAAGGAAAGAAAAGAAAAGGAAAGAAAAAGGTTTTGCTCCACAATAAACGGGAAAAATCTCCGCTTGTCCCTTCCCTTTTCACTTCCTTCTTCTAACCGACCAGTGACCGACCAGAGACCAAACCAGTGACCAGTACCCGACGACAGACCTATGAGTGACAGTGGCCAGTGACCGACCAGACTAGTGACCTAGTAGTGACTAGAACCGGGTTGTGACCTACGCGCTCATTGCCCGACAAACCGACCAACGACGTACCCGGCCCTGACCAATGACCTATCAATTTACGATTCACCGACCAATGGCAGATTAACAACCGGCCGACCCATCAGTGCCCGACCGACTGACCGACCAATATCCGACCGACTGACCGACCAGTGACCGACTCACAAACACAAGACGCCCAAATCCTCCTTGTCTCGACTCTTGAAAGCCTTCCTCCCATAAAGACGGCGCGAAATCCCTCAGCCTCGAACCCCTTACCCCCACCCCCACCCCCCAGCCCGGCCGTGAATCACCCTTGTGAAGCCCTGGCGGTAGAGAGAAGGAGCGGGAGAGGGAGAGGGAGAGGGAGAGGCAGGGGGAGAGGAAAAGAGGCTGTGGGGAGGGAGGGAGAGCGAAAGAAAGGGGGAAGGAGGGAGGAAAGTGGGGAGGGTGGGAAAAACAGAAAGAGAGAAAGACAAAGAGAAAGAGAGAGTGAATATATATATATACATATATATATAAGTATATATGTATATGTATATGTATATATAAGTATGTGTATATATATACTTTTTTTTTCATTTTTTTATTGAATCTGAAGAGGGAACTATATGATTACTGATAATGACGATCGATAGACCTGTTAATTAATAAAGAATCCAGTTGAGTGAATAAATTACAAAAACATATCTTTTAAGAGTTATAGTATCTTAGCGGGTTTCAGTTTTCCCCCAAAAAGAGGCTTTTGTATCAACATTTACTCGGAATTACTACATAATCATATTTATTTCAGGCACGGAAAGACCATAATAGAACTATATGTTTATGTGTACACATGTAAATATATACATATACATATACATATGCATGTATGTGTGTATATATATATATATATATATATATATATATATATATATATATATATAAAGAGAGAGAGAGAGAGAGAGAGAGAGAGAGAGAGAGAGAGAGAGAGAGAGAGAGAGAGAGGAGAGGAGAGGAGAGGAGAGGAGAGGAGAGGAGAGGAGAGAAGGGAAGAGAGAAGGAGAGAGGGAGATGAGGTAGTGGGTAAGAAAGGAGGAAGGGAAAGAATGAAGGAAGGATAACGGAGGGATAGCGAAGGGTATGGCAGGCAGGGTGTGGGAGAGAAGAAAGGGGGCAGGACATAGTGGAAAGAAGGGGGAGAACAGAGAAGGGAGGAGATGAAGGAGTAAGGGGTAGGGAGTAAGAGGAAGAGAGAGGAGGAGGAAAGTATGGAAGGAAGGGAGGGAGGCAGGGAAGGAGGGAGGGAGGGAGGGAGCAGAAGAGGTTGGGATCAGGGAGCAGAAAGAAGGCAGGAGGGAAAGGGGGGGGGTTTGAGGATGCGTGGCAGGGTGCAGGGCGCAGAGGGCAGGGGGCAGGAGGCGGGGGGCAGGAGGCAGGGGGCAGGAGGCAGGGGGCAAGGCAGGGTGCAGGAGAAAGGAGGGGGGTTTAGGGGGCAGGGGAAGGTGTAGAGGGCGGGGGGAGCAGGGTGCAGGGGCGGGAGGGTGCAGGAGGAGGGGCAGGAGGGGGGGCAGGGTGAGGAAGGGGGTAGGGGGGGGGGCAGGAGGCAGGGGCCCGGGTGAAGAGGTTTGGGGGAGGGTGGGTTCGGGGAGTTATTGTCGGCCCGCTGTAAAAGCCACACCCCCTGTACCCCCCACCAACGCCAGAGGGGTCTGGGGGGAGGGAGGGGGGGGGGAGGGGGGGGGGAGGGGGGTCTTAAGCGCTCATGTTCTCCCCCGCCGGACTTACGCCCCCCCCGCCCGCCCCCCGGCGCCCGCCCCACAGACACCAAACTTTTTATCTTTTTGTTTTATGGGGAATTTGCCCCCCACTGCTAGCAGTTTGGGGTCCCCCCCCCCACCTGTTTACATCCACTTTTCCCCCCGCCCCCATCCCGCCCCCCATTAAAACCGGGCGCCCCCTTCCCCACCCAAAAACTGAAAGTTCCCCCCCACCCCCTTTCCCCCGCCCCAAGGATACCCAAACCCCCCTATTTTTTTATTCCTGCTTGACCCAACCCAAACCCAACTTATTAATATTTATTTATCTGGGTTATTTTAAACTTTTTTTGATTCTTCGCCTTTTCGCTTTGTACGCGTCCCCGAGAGGCGAGAGGGAATAAAAAAGGGGGAGGGAGAGAGGGGGTCAGAGAGAGAGAGAGGGAGAGAGAGAGAGTGAGAGAGAGGAGGAGAGGGAGAGAGGGAGAGAAGAGAGAGAGAGAGAGAGAGATTGTTAGAGAGAAAGAGAGAGTTAGGAAGAAAAGAGGAAGGAAGGGGAGAGAAGGAGGAGAGAGAGAGAGAGGAGAGGAGAAGAGAGAGGGAGGATGAGAGGGGGTCGAGAGAGAGGAGGGAGAGAGGAGAGGAGAGAGAGGGGAAAGGTGAGGGGCAGGGAGAGAGAGAGGAAAGAGAGAGGATGAGGAGAGAGAGAGAAGAGAGAGAGAGGAGAGAGAGAGAGAGAGGGGAGGAGAGAGAGAGAAGAGAAAGAGAGAGGGGGGGGGAAAGGAAAGAAGAGAGAGGGAGAAGACGTGAGGGGGAAGGGGGAGAGAGGGAGAAAGGGAAGGAGAGAGGAGGGAGGGAGAGAGGGGGAAAGAGAGGGGGAGGGAGGGGGAAAGAGAGAGAGAGAGAGAGGAGAGGAGAGAGAGAGAGAGAGAAAAGAGGGGAGAGGAGAGGAGGGAGAGAGGGGAGGGAGGGAGGGAGGGGGGAAAGAGGGAGGGGGAAGAGGAAAAGGGGAGAGAGAGAGAGAGGAGAGAGGGGAGAATCGAGAGGAGGAAAAGAGAAAAGAGAGAGAGAAGGAGAGAGAGAGAGGGGGGGGGAGAGAGAGAGAGGAGAGGGGGAGAGAGGGAGAGAGAGGGGGAGGGAGGGAGGAGGAGGAGGGGGGAGGGAGGGGGGAGGGAGAGGGAGGGAGAGGGAGAGGGGAGGGAGAGGGAATAGGGAGATGGGGGGAGGAGGGAGGGAGGGGGAGAGGGAGAGGGAGAACGGGGGGGGAGAGAGGAGAGAGGAGAGAGGAGAGGAGAGAGAGAGAGTGAGGAGGAAAAGAGGAGAGAGAAGAGAGGGGGGAGAGGGGGAGGGAGGGGGAAAGAGAAGAGAAAGAGAAGAGAGAGAGAGAGAGGGAGGGGAAAGAGGGAAAGAGAGAGAGAGAGAGAAAAGGAGAGGGGGAAAAGGAGAGAGAGAGAGAGAGAGGAGAGAGAGAAGAGAGGAGGAGAGAGAGGAGGAGAGAGGAAAGAGAGAGGAGAGAGAGAAAAGGAGAGAGGAGAGAGGGAGAGAGAAGGGGGAAAGAGGAGAGGGGAGAGAGAGAGAGAGAGAGAGAGAGAGAGAAGAGAGAGAGAGAGAGAGGAAAGAGAGAGAGAGAGGAGGGAGAGAGAGGGGGGAGGGAGGGAGGGAGGGAGGGAGGGAGGGAGGAGGGAGGGAGGGAGAGAGGAGAGAGAGAGAGAGGAGAGGAGAGGAGAATGGGAGGAGAGAGAGGGGAGAAAGAAGAGAGAGAGAGAGAGAGAGGGGAGGGAGGGAGGCAAGGGCGGGGAGGGGAGGGAGGGAGAGAGAAAGAGAGAAAGATGCTAGTAGAAAGAGAGAGAGAGAGAGGAGAGGAGAGAAAGAGAGTGAGAGAAGAGAGAGAGAGAGAGAGAAGAGAGAGGGGTAATAATATTTCTGTCAGCGAACATGGACAAAAGATTTATTGATTGTTGTGATAACGAATTTAAAAACAGCAGTAGCGTGGGTAAGTAGTAGTGATGTGATAAGGCTTTAATAATAAAAACAACAACAATAATTTTAAATAATAATGATGATGATGATGATGATGATGATGATGATGATGGTGATGATGATGTTGTGATGATGATGATGATGATGATGATGGTGATGGTGATGATGATGGTGATGGTCACGATAACGGTTATAACAATAATAAAAAATTTCTCACCCGTTTCAAAAATCATTATCATAATAATAATTAATAAAAATAATGACGACAATAAAGATGATATAATAATAATAATAATAAAAAATAATAATAATAATAACACAAACAATAACAAAAAATAAAAAACAAACAATAATAATGAAAAGGGAAGTGATACCAATAAGCAAAAATAATAAAAAACAATAATGGCACAAGAGGAAAAAAACCAATAAAAACAAAAATAATGATGAGTATGATAATAAAAATAGGTAAATTTATAAACAAAAACAAAACGCAGAAATAATAATAATAATAATAAAACCATAATAATAATAATAATAATAATAATAATAATAATACAAATAATAATAAAATGCAAGCAGGAATCTAATGAGATAACATCTAAAATTAATGATGACAAATGAAGCTCTGACCTACCCCAATCGCGCGAACAGTGGCAATTATACAAAAATGAAATGCTACTCATTATTACATGTACCTTGCCTTTCAATCTACCTTATCTTACTACAAACCAACTTCATTCTAATTACACGTTCCTATCTTTTCACCACATTTTTCGAATCAAAAACTAAAATAAGAAAAACTAAAAAAAAAAAAACTAAAAAAAAAAAAATACATATATTAACGACGAACACATTCTTAAGCACGCTACAACGAGCACCTTTTAGCGAACATCACAGCGAAGAGGACGGCGTCGCGAAGACCCAGGATATAAGCCGTTCCTTGTGGAGATCGTGACTCTTTTGGGAAGGCGTACTGTCTCAGCGCGACGGAAGACCCACTTCTGTCTCTCTCTCGCGCTGTTTGGCTCCATTTATCTCTTTATCTCTATCCCCCCCCCCTCTCTCTCTCTCTCTCTCTCTCTCTCTCTCTCTCTCTCTCTCTCTCTCTCTCTCTCTCTCTCTCTCTCTAATTCTCTTCTTCTCTCTCTCACTCTCTCTAATTATCTTCTTCGCTCTCGCTCCCTTCCCCCCCTCTCTCTCTTACTCTTTCCTTCTCTAATTCCTTTCTCTCTGCTTTCCGCTATATTTCCATCCCTCCCTTTCTCCTCTTCCTCCTCCCCTCCACATCACTTATGCCTCATTCCCTCCCTCTTCCTTGCCTACCACTCCCTCCTTCCTTGATATCCATTCGTCCAACTTTTCCGCCCGCCCTTCCTCCCTCCTTCGCTCCCAACGCTTTCCCCGCCTCTTCCCATCCCCCCTCTTCCTTCCTCCTCCCTCCCCCCACTTCCATCCCCCCAACTCGTCCCCTCCAATCGCTGCCGACCCCCCAGGCAGATTATCTTGGCGCGTCCTCTTTGCAAGCTTCCCCCATAAGGTCGAGTTCTCCGCTGTCAGCCCTGGGCTCGATCGACCTTAAGGCAGAAAAACGCACCGGAGGACTTGGCACTTTCTGCATCAACCCCTTCCTCTCCCCTCCTCCCTGCCCCCCCCCCCCAGGACACAGAATCCGAGGAAGGCGAAGCACCGGAAGCCCTACATTGGGGGAGGGGGAGGGGGGGCAGAGGGACAGGGGAAGAGGGAGGAGGGGGGAGTATAACCGGCACTGATGACCCCTCTGACACAGCGGGAGGGAAGGAGGGGGGGGGGGGGACGCGGCGAAGGGAAAGGAGTGGAAAGGAAGGGAATCTCTCTCTCTCTCTCTCTCTCTCTCTCTCTCTCTCTCTCTCTATATATATATATATATATATATATATATATATATGTCTGTATGTATGAGTCTGAATATGTAAATAATCTCAGCATCGACTATGATGGCATTTTCCTAATAACGAAAAGTGACTGGTAAAAACGAACAACAATAATTATGATCCTGTAATACACCTTGGGCGTCCCAGTCCTTCCCAACATGAACCAGCTGGAGTGAGGCAGCAGCAACAAAAATAACGATAATGATAATAATGATAAAGCGATAACAATAACATGGATGGAAATACTAACAATAACAACAACAAAACTTCAATAATGATAATAAAAATAGCAGAAACAAAAATGACTGATACCGAAAATAATGATAACGAAAATTATAACAATAATAATGACAATAATGCCGGATTTACGAAACAGCAGCAATCTACGAACTGAAAATAAAGATAAAGAGCGAATTCAATCGGTATTATCTGAGATAGTATTCCCAAACTGAAATTCCCGGAATTACGTAAATCGAATAAAACGTTCACGATAAAAAGGACAAGCTTCACATCTGCTTTTTCGGTCGACCTCCTGCACGCGCATCTAATCAAAACAGTATTTCCTCCCCTGTAAATGAACTTTCAAGAACTTTATTTACATATACTTTTTCTTGTTTTTTCTTATTTTTTACGTAATGAGAACGAGCTGACAACGGACGTGCCTTACACCACTCTTCGCAACCACATACCACTCTCTCTCTCTTTATCCTCTCCTCCTCACCCCCCTCCCTCTTATCCCCCTTTATACCTTCTTATACCCACCTCTCCTCTCCTCCCCCTCCCCTCTTCCTATCCCCTTATACCCTCTGATACCCCCTCCCCCTCCCCCTCCCCGTCTTACGTCTTGCTTCGTCGCGGCACAAAAATGCTGCGCAAAGTCCTCCAACTGCTTCTTGTCTGACACACGATACACGAACTCTACAAGACTCTATACAAGATAAACTCGAGCCGCAAGACACCCTTGTCACCTGCTCTCCCCTCTCTCTCTCATGCGTTTTTTCTTCTCTTCTTGGCTATTTTCTTTTCCCCTGCTTTCCTAACTTTTTTTTTTTCTTCTTCTTTCTTCTTTCGCTTTTGTTTTATTATTCTTCCCCCCTTCCTAGCTCTCTTTCTTTCCTTCACATTCTTTCTTTTTCTCCAGCTCATTGTCCTCCCGCGTCTTCCTCTCTGCATTTTTACACATGGACGTGTCTGAGACATGTTTTCATTTATCTTCGACGTGATTGGTAAATAGGAGAGACGCACTCGGCTTGTTATTGGTCTTCCAAGAGAAGATGCCGCCGTCCTCATTGGTCGATACCGGCGAGATGGCCGACGATTGGCTGATATGGCACTTTCGAAGGCTTCTGACTTCGGCATCGCCAGTGTGGGGACGTGAGCTTCTCTTCTTTGTCTTGTCACCCTCTTCTCCTCCTTCCCCTCTTCTCCCTTTCTCCTTCTCTCCTCAGGTTAAATCTTAAAACCTCTCTCCCCCCCCCCCCCCCCCCCCCACTATCTGCAGATCATCACACACCTTCACAAGGCACCTTTGCGCTTCCTTTCTAACTTCCCTTGTTTCTTCTCTTTCCTCTTCTCTACCTTCTTTTCTCCTTCTCCTTCTCCTTCTCCTTCTCCTTCTCCTTCTCCTTCTCCTTCTCCTTCTCCTTCTCCTTCTTCTTCTTCTTCTTCTTCTTCTTCTTCTTCTTCTTCTTCTTCTTCTTCTTCTTCTTCTTCTTCTTCTTCTTCTTCTTCTTCTTCTTCTTCTTCTTCTTCTCCTTCTTCTTCTTCTTCTTCTTACTATCTTCTTTTCTTCTTCTTCTTCTTCTTCTTCTTCTTCTTCTTCTTCTTCTTCTTCTTCTTCTTCTTCTTCTTCTTCTTCTTCTTCTTCTTCTCCTTCTTCTTCTCCTCTTCTTCCTCCTCCTCCTCTTCAGAGCTGATCCCCGACACGAGGACCGCCTTACGTGGCCTCTCGAAGAATTATCTTACTAAAAAAAAAAGGCAAAAAAAAAAAAAAAAAAGAGAGAGAGAGAAAAGTGTGACGAGGGGCACAGGAGACCAAGACGCTGGCTGACAGACTGACTTCCGTGGCGAATCGATAAGCGTTATCAGCACGTCACCCTTTCACGGGGGAGGGGGAGGGGGAGGGAACAATTCAAGGGAGATAAAAGAGCGAGACTTAACTTTGATGTATTTTGATTTTGATCCAGAAAATAAATAACAAAAGAAAAATTGGTTCATACAGCTAACAATGGCCCTGACGTCATTTTTTTTTCACTGCATTCTGAATCCATTCCAGGAAGAGGTGATGCTGGCCATTGCAGTGCCAGTGCCAGGTGATGGTGCAGCCACAGTGCCTCCGGCAGATCAATACCTGTGCATCACTCTTTCTTCATTCCCCGCATCTGCCTCACAGCTCGGCCAACTCCCTCTGCCTCTGCTGCTGCCTCTACTTGTGCTTCTAGTTCTACTACTGCTTCTGTTTTTGGTCCTCCTACCCCAAACTATATGTTTGCCTGTCTGTCTCATGCCAAAAAGAAGAAAGAATACAGAACTGAATGCCTCTCTTTGTGCCTTTGTCTCTGTCTGTGTGTCTGTGTTTTATCTCTCTCCTTCTACCACTCCACGTCTTCTTTCTCCTTCTTCCTCTCTTTCTTGTATCTACTCTCTCTCTCTCCCTCTCTCTCTCTCTCTCTCTCTCTCTCTCTCTCTCTCTCTCTCTCTCTCTCTCTCTCTCTCTCTCTCTCTCTCTCTCTCTATCTCTATCTCTCTCTCTATCTCTATCTCTATCTCTCTCTCTCTCTCTCTCTCTCTCTCTCTCTCTCTCTCTCTCTCTCTCTCTCTCTCTCTCTCTCTCTCTCTCTCTCTCTCTCACTCTCACTCTCTCTCTCTCTCTCTCTCTCTCTCTCTCCCCTTCCTTTTTTCCCTCTCTCTCTTCCTTCTCTTATCTCTCTCTCTCTTTATCTTTAAATCCACCTATCCTTCCCCTTTCGCATCACGCCGGGTATCTGCAGAGCCTCCTGCCGTACCGAGGGCAGCGGAGGGACGCCTCTCCCCGCCATGATGCAGAGGAGCCTGGCTATTGATTTTGACCCAGCACAGGTAGACACACAGGTCGGGGCAGAGAGGGAGGTCGGAGGGAAGAGGGGGGAGAGGTGGAAGGTGGAGGAGGAGTAGTGCAGGAAGGAGGGAGGGCGATGGGGAGGAGGAGAAGGGTAGGAAGGAATAGGAGGGGTGCAGGAGGGGACAAGGTCGGTGGGAAGAAGAAGGGGAGAGGAAGGGAGTGAGGAGGGGAAAATAGCAAGGGTGGGGAAAGAAGAGGGAGAACGGAAGGGGGAATGGAGAGAGAAAGAGGAGGGATAGAGGAAGAGGAGAAGGAGAATCGTGATGCGACTTAGCCTGAGCCACCATATTTAATACACATCATCGACATTTCCGCGAATAACAGAGCAATATACTAAATCACATTAACGAGCATAAGAGTATACAAAAAAAAAAAAAAAAAAAAAAAGATGGCGCGGGGCTCCAAATTTCTCCCATATCTCCCTCGAAAATCCCCTCCTTCTGCTCCCCTCTCCCTCACCCCGAGGGACGCCTGCCAAGATGGCGGGAGGGCGGCCGAGATGCCACACACTATCTAGCGGAGATGGCAAGTTCACCGCTCGCTCAGCCGCTCGCACCTCTCCCTCGGCCGCCTCCCTTCCCCTCTCTCTCGGCCCCTCCCTTTTCCTCTCCTTCAGTCACCTATCTCTCCCCTCACCCTCCCCTCCCACGGCCGCCTCCTATCATCTCTCCCTCACTCTCCCCTCACCCTCTTTTCCTCTCCTCTGCCTCGGCAGTCTCCCCTCCCCTCTTCCTAGATCGCCATTCTCTCTCCCCTCACTCTACTCCCTCATCTCCCCCTCTCCCCAACACACGCAGGTAAAATGGGCGGGGAAGGAATGGAGAAGGAAGGGGGAGAGAATAGAAGATGGGACGGAAAGGAGAGGGAGAGGAGAATGAGAGGAGATGGATAAGGGAGATAGAGTGCCTCGTAGCCTCACAGTTGTGGCAGGAAGACCATGCTATCTGGCATTATCTCCGCCGCACAGAGCTCTCATGGTCGTAAAACATGCATTATCTGATCGCTGCGCCGGTGTGCGCGTATGCTCGTGTTGGGTGTGCGTGAGAGAGAGAGAGAGAGAGAGAGAGAGAGAGAGAGAGAGAGAGAGAGAGAGAGAGAGAGAGAGAGAGAGAGAGAGAGAGAGAGAGAGAGAGAGAGAGAGAGAGAGAGAGAAGGCTCTTTTAACTTCCTTCCCTTTCCTTTCTTCTCCCATCTCACCTCCGTCCCTCCCCAATCAATCGTAGCCTCGCCTCGTCCCCTCACCTATTCTTCCACATTTCCATTCCCTTCTCCTGCCTTTCACCCCTACCCCCACCCCCGTCCTTTACCTGCGAGGAAGGGAAGCGAGGAAGGCAACCTGGCAACCTATCTCTACCCCCTCTTTTTCCCCTCGCAGGTAGCTCTCGCTCTCTCTCTCTCACTCTCTTTCTCTCCCCTCTGACTGCCCCGCCCCCTCCCCTCTGGTGGCAGACCTCTCGTGACTGGCTCCGTCTGGCACCATCTGGGAGAGGGGGGAGGGGGAGGGGGGGAGTCTCCCCTCACTGCACATCTCGATCCCGTCTCGTTTATTAGTCTCATTTCTTTCTCTCTCTCTCGCAATCTATACCTCTCCCCTCTCCTCCTTCCTCCGTTTTATCGTCCATCGCACACGCACGCACGCACATGGGGATGGAGATAAACACACATACATAACCATTTGAATTTTGTCCTTCTTTCCTCTCTGTCTTTTTCTCCTCCCTTTCCTTTTTTCCTTTCCTCATTTTCCTCTTTCTGTGTCCCACTTATATGCCTCCCCTCCTACATCGTCTTCGTTCTCCTCCTCTCTTCACCTTATCCTCCCCTCTTCTCCTTCCCCTTCTAAGTCATCTCCCCTCCTCTCCTCCCCCCCCTACGTTATCTCCCCTCTCCTCCTCTCCTCACCTCACCTTATCCTCCTCCCTACCTCTTCCTACTTCATCTCCCCTCTCCTCTCCTGCCTTATCCCCTCCCCTCCTCCACCATCCCCCTCTCCTTCCCTCCCCTCTTCTCTCTCTCTCTCTCCCTCTCTCTGCTAATCACTATAGTCCAGAACTGCTGACATGTAACCCGGCTTGGAGACAACGTCAGACAATGCCTTCCCTCGCTGTGGCGTCTTGTCTTCTCCCTTCGGACAAATGACGGTGATGAATGCGCAGCGGAGAGGGCGTGTGTGTGTGTCCCGGGTATTTGCGAGGAGTCACTGTATTGACTATGGTGACGTGGGTGATTAGAGCGAATATAGGTGGACATCGTGGCCTATTCGTGGCCTTGCTTTTGGTTCTTTCTTTCTCTTTCTGTCTTCAATAGTTTGTCATTTACTTGTTCTGATGAAGGAAAAACATTTGACGAATACTGCCATTGATATTATAGACGAAATACCATTCGATGCGATGCAACAAGAATGTAAGGATGCATATTGTATTATCTTAGAAAAAATCGCAAAAACCGGGGCAGGACATGTACATACACAGATATGTTTGGGCAACTTAAGGAAATTAAGAAACTGTCGCAGAATATGGATGTTTGAGAGAAAGAGAGAGAGAGAGAGAGAGAGAGAGAGAGAGAGAGAGAGAGAGAGAGAGAGAGAGAGAGAGAGAGAGAGAGAGAGAGAGTCAGAGGCCCCCGTAGGAAGCCCCACGAAGAGGTAATCTGAGGGGCGGCATCAGCTAAACTCCAACTCCCCCTACCCCGCTACCCCCTCCCCCCTCCCCCTATCCCCCTCTCCCACCCGAAACCCCGACGACGCTGAGGTTGTCGCAGTCGGAGGAGGGTGGGGAGGAGGGGGGGGGGGGTCGAGGATAAGAGACGCACTCAGCACCACGAGGATGAAGTGCTTGGAGGAGGGAGAGGGGAGGGGGAGGGGGAGGAGGGGGAGAGGGCAGAGTGAGGGTTGTGAAGAGAATAAGATATGTAGGCATATGGTTCGAGGACAGATGTAGATATAAGTGGCTAGATAGACAGTTACATAACATGTGTGTATGTGTGTGTAAGTGTGTGTGTGTGTGTGTGTGTGTGTGTGTGTGTGTGTGTGTGTGTGTGTGTGTGTGTGTGTGTGTGTGTGTGAGTGTGTGAGAGAGAGAGAGAGAGAGAGAGAGAGAGAGAGAGAGAGAGAGAGAGAGAGAGAGAGAGAGAGAGAGAGAGAGAGAGAGAGAAAGAGAGAGAGAGAAAATAGCACTAAAAACAATAACATATTCTATGAAAGCGGAGGTATTTTTCGTATCGATCTATATAGAGAAATATAAACAACAACAACACAAATATTATCTAAAAATAAAAAGACTTTTAAGCGAATTCTTAAACAAGTAATAGATAAAATAACAATTACATTTAAAAAAATAACACTCTAAACAACAGAGATCATTCTTACGTATTCTCGCCCCATATTAGTAAAGATTTAACAATAAGAACAATATAATCATAAACACAAAAGTAAAAAAAAAAAAAAAAA
>NC_061830.1:8500285-8510285 GCF_019202785.1 Penaeus chinensis
TTATATTACTGGTATGAATTTCAATATCAACAGTGGCTATTCTTTGCTGGAATGAAGAATATCTAACAATTTACCTGAATTAACGCTGATATCAACAGCAATTTCTATTACTCGTGTCAACATTGCCACCAACAATAAAAAATAATTTATTTGTATGAACATTTGAATCAGAAATAAATACTATTCAGTATACATAAATTTCAACATTTTATTCTTTTTACACATATCGGCATTACTATCAACAATAATAATAATTTCACCGCTCCCTAATTAACAACACCTCGAACTAATGTTATTATGAAGAATTGGCGTGCATTTAATTTCCTTGCCATTAAATCACCTTCACTTAAGATAAAAAAAAAAAAAAAAATGTCATGGGGTTTTGAGCCTTATCGACTGTTCACACACCGTTTTTTCGTTTTTTTCTTCTCTAGCTCCCTATTATAATTTTCTTCTTTATTATCATTATCATTATACATCATATCATTATCATCATCATCACTTTTAGCAGTATCCTTAATACCATTATCATAATCATTATCATCATTGATATATCATAACATTCTCTATCTCCCATTCCCTCCTCCTCCCAAGTAAATCATCTCTTCTCACTTTTCTTCCTCCCCATCACCCCCCCCCCCCGCTTCCCGATCGCAATTCCCATTCTCAACTCGGACCTGTCTGGCACCCCACTCTCCCAGTGTCCCCTCCCTCTCCCCTTCCCCCCCTCTCTCCCCTTCTCTCTTCCCTCCCTTCCCTTCTCTCTCTTCCCTCCCTCCCTTTCTCTCTCTTCAATTCCCTCCCTCCCTTTCTCTCTCTTCAATTCCCTCCCTCCTCTTCTCTCTTCCCTTCCTTCCCTCCCCTTCTCTCCCCCCTCCCTCCTCCCTCCCCCATTCTCTCTCCCCCGGCAACCGCTCAGCCATGGAGTTCGCGCATGTCAGTCGATGCAGAATCCAATAAGAGTTGAGTTTCTGGGCCGGCGGCATTTTTCCCCTCCCGTTCTCCCCGCTTCGCCCCTCCCTCGCTACCGCATATTTTTCTTTCCTTTATTCTCTCCTTCTCTTCGTTTTCTTCTTCGCTTTTCTCATACCAATTCTTTTTTTTTTTTTCTTGCTCTTTCTTGCTTCTTCGTGAAAAAATAACGAGTTGAGTTTCTGGGCCGACGGCATATTTCCCTTCCTGCCCCCCTCCCCCCTCTTCGCCCCTCCCCTTCCCTTCCCTCTAACTCCCTCGCTTCTACATTTTCTCTCCTCTCTTCTCTCTTTCTTGTTTTTGTCTCCGCTTTTCTTACACGGTCTTTTTTTTTTTCTTTTTTTTTTTATCTTGCCTTTTCATATTTATTCGTGATTGAAGAAGAAATATGTTTATCATTTATCTTATAAAATTTATTCCTCTGGCAAATCCTCTCCCGCTCGTCGCCCCCTCCCCGCGTTCGCATACCGGTCGGATTCATCTGGATATGCATGCCGGAGATATTACGCTCGCGAGGAAAATTGGGTGGTGGTGATGGTGATGATATTGATAATACTGATAAATGACGAAACATAAAACAAACCGACTCCTAACGAACCACTTCTATTCAGGAGAGATTAGAAAATCACTATTCCTTCTACAACAGGCCTATGAAGGAAAATCTCAAAACACAAAAAAACATTTATAAATGAGAACGCAAACGCCTCGCTTACGACAAGGAGCTTGGCGACGCGGGAATCCCGATGGCGGAATTCGTGTCACTGCCGCACGTAATCCGCCTTCACAAGAACCGCATTCATTCCCGCGCTCGTAATTTACGGATCTCATCACGTTTTCATGGCGGACGCTCGAGGGAGGAGGACGCTGAAACATTTACTTGCGCCACTTCGGGTCCCGCTGTGCCGCTGGCTCGCTCCGGGTCACTGGCTCTGTCTTCCCGTGACTGTTTGTCTGTTTTCGTTCCTGTTTCTATCTCTGTCCCTTTCTTTGTCTTTGTCTTTCTCTGTCTGTCTCTGTCTCTCTTCTCTCTTCTTCTTCTTTTTCTGTTCTATTTTTCGTCCTCGATTTTTTGTCTGTTTCTCCCGTTCGTATTATTTATCCTGATTAGCGTGGCTCTTTATTATATATTCTCCTTCTCGACTGCTGTTTCGAGTTTCTCTCACTCATTCACTCACTCACTCTCTCATTCCCTCATACTCACTCATACTTTCTCTGTCACCATCTCCACCTGCCACTCCCTATCTGTCTCCCTCTGCCTCTCCCTGTCTCCCTCCTTCTCCCTCTAACAAAGCGCACAGGACTTGACTAACCAAGGGCAAGCAGACACAAAGGGCATGTATCAACAGAGATCATGAACAAATACAATAACCAATTTCTGTTATCTTCGTGTATAAATATATTCAGAAATTCACCAGTCTCTATGCTCTAGCTTGTCAACGTGTCTCTCTTTTCCTTCGTTGCGTTTTTTTCTGTTCTTATTACTTTATTTCCCTTCTTCTATATATATATATTTGGGTGGGATAACATTCGATTTTTATGTATCAGCCATTTGATCTCTCTCTCTCTCTCTCTCTCTCTCTCTCTCTCTCTCTCTCTCTCTCTCTCTCTCTCTCTCTCTCTCTCTCTCTCTCTCTCTCACTTACTCATCCCCCTCTCTCATTCACTCACCCCTCTCTCTCCATCTCTCTCTCTCTCTGTAGACTTTATCCTTTATCATCTACCTCTTCCTGCAACCTAAACGAGAGATATGAATAGACGTATTGTAATACTGAATACATCTTGCCACAAAAGATCTCCCCCATTCTCTCACTCTCCTCTCTTTCTTTTCACTTCTCCCTTCCCTTTCCTTCTCCCTATTCATTTTCACTAATTTCCTGCTTCCTCGTGTAGTTTCTCCGTCCTTTACTCCCTCACTACATTTTTTCCTCCATATCTGTTTTATTAATATGCATTCTCTCTCTCTCTCTCTCTCTCTCTCTCTCTCTCTCTCTCTCTCTCTCTCTCTCTCTCTCTCTCTCTCTCTCTCTCACTCTGGCTCACTCTCCCTCTCTCTCATCGTCTTTCCGGTTCTCTCCCTTTCTCTGTTTCCCCTTCTCCTTCCAGTCACTGCTCGCTATCTCTTTCCATCCTTTCGTCTCTCTCACTTTCTTTTTACATGTTTCTCCATGCCCCTTTTTATCGCTCCACTCTTTCGACCTCTCTTCTCTCCTTCCCTTCACCCATTCCTCAACCACACGCTCTCTCTCTCTCCACCCTTTCGTCGATCTTTCCAGACTCCTACCCTCTCTCTACCCTTCTCTCCTTTCTCCTCCCTCCCTCCCTCCTTCATTTCCTTCCCCTCTGATCCCATCCCTTCCCTCCCTCTCCCTTCCCTTCCCTTTCCTGGATTTTTTTCTTCTTTCCTTTAATTTGCTTTCCTTTCCCTCACCCCCCTCTCTCTCCTTCTCTCCCCTTCCCTTCTCTTCCTTCTTTTCTTCCCTCCTTCCTTCTCTCCATCTCATTCCTTTCCTTCTCTTCCTTCTTTTCTTCCCTCCCTCCCTCTCTCCACCCTTTCCTCCCTTCCATTATCTTCTCTTCCCTTCCCTTCCCTTCTCTTCTCTTCCTTCCCTCTCTCCACCTTTCCCTTCCCTTCTCTTCTCTTCCTTCTCCTCCCTCCCATCCCTTCTCTTCCCCTCCCTCCCCTCCCCTCCCTTCCTTCCCCTCCCTCCGCCCCTCCCCGCGTGTGTTTGCTCTGGCACGGTCTATTCAGCGCCACCTGAGCCATTTCCTGGAAGCGGGAGTGGCGGCGGCGCATTCCCTCCCGCGTGCCATTGGCTCCCTCTCTCCTCATTTCTCTTTCTCTCTCGTTCTTATTTTAGCCGCGTTGATTCTGCTCTTTTTTTTCTGTGCTTTCTGTCTTCCTCTTTTTTTCTTTCTTTTTTCTTTCTCCATTTCTGCCTCGATCTCTGTCTGTCTCATTTTCCTATCTGTCTATCTGTCTGTCTGTCTGTCTTTTATATATTTTCCTTCTCCCCACTTCTATTTTAACGTTTTTTTTTTCCGTACCTTCTATCATCGTTTTTTTTTATTTATCCTTTGCTTTAGTTATCCTTTGCTCTTCCTCTCTCTCCACCACTCTGCTTCCTTCATCTTTCTTCTTTATGTCCTCTCTCTCTTCCTTTCTTTCTTTCCTCCCTCCCTCACGTGTCTCTCTCTCTTTTCTTCCATTCCTATATCCCTCCCTTTTACTTTCCTTTCCTTCTCCCCCTTCTCTTCTCACTTGCTAATTCTCCTCCATTCTCTTTCCCTCCCGCTTTTACATCCTTCGCTTCTCTCCCTTTCACTTCTTTCCCTACTTCTCTCCCTCTTTTATATCCTCTCCCTCATTCACCACTCTATCGTTCTCCTTTTCCCTTGCACCTCCTTTCCTCCTCCCTTCCTTTTTCACGTCTTTCCGTTCTCCCTTGTCATCCATCCTTCCTCCTTACTTCCTTCCTTTCTCTTATTCCCTTTCATATTCCTTCACTGTCCTTCATTCTTCTCTTTCTCCTTCACTCCCTTCTCCCACCCAGTTTCTCACTTTCTCTTCCCACTCATTCTCCTCTCTTCCATTCCCCTCATTATCCTTCTCTCCTGCTCCCACCCTCCTTCACATCCTTCCCTCCCCTTCATTCTCCTAATTTTCTTCTTCCATCCCTTATTCACTTCCTTCCATTTTCCCTCCTTTCGCATCTTTTCTCATCCCCTTCATTCTCCTTCCTTTACTTCTCCTTCTCTCTTTCGCATCTTTCCCTCCCCCCCTCATTATCCTTTCGTTTTCCTTCTCCCACACTCGTTTGCCTCGTTTACTTTTATTCTTCTATCCCCTTTTCACAGCCTATCCTTCTTCCTCCATCACTCTCCTCCCTTCCGTTTCTCTTCCTTTTCTCCCTCTTCCAATTTACCTTATTATCTCCCCTTCCCTTTCCCTTGCTCTCTCTCTCCTTCATTTCCTCTTCACCTTTTTCCTTATTATTTCCCCTTCACTTCTCCCACCCTGCCTCTCATCCCTTCCCTTCTCCCCCACCCACCTCCCTTTTCCCTTTTCCTTTATTCTCTCCCATTCCCTTCATCCCATTCCTCCCTTCCCTCTTCCCTCCCTCCCTCCCTCTTCTGTCTTCCTTTTGGCCTCCCTCCCTCTCCCTCTTCCTTTCCCCTTTCCTTCCCTTCCGTTTCCCCTCCCTGCCTCTCCTCCCTTCCCTTTCCCCTCCCTGCCTCTCCTCCCTTCCCTTTCCCCTCCCTGCCTATTCTCCCTTCCCTTTTCCCTCGCTGCCTCTCCACCCTTCCCTTTCCCCTCCCTGCCTCTCCTCCTTTCCCTTTCCCCTCCCTTCCCTTTTCCCTCCCTGCCTCTTCTCCCTTCCCTTTTCCCTCACTGCCTCTCCTCCCTTCCCTTTCCCCTCCCTGCCTCTCCTCCCTTCCCTTTCCCCTCCCTGCCTCTCCTCCCTTCCCTTTCCCCTCCCTGCCTCTTCTCCCTTCCCTTTCCCCTCCCTGCCTCTCCTCCCTTCCCTTTCCCCTCCCTGCCTCTCCTCCCTTCCCTTTCCCCTCCCTGCCTCTCCTCCCTTCCCTTTCCCCTCCCTGCCTCTTCTCCCTTCCCTTTTCCCTCGCTGCCTCTCCACCCTTCCCTTTCCCCTCCCTGCCTCTCCTCCTTTCCCTTTCCCCTCCCTTCCCTTTTCCCTCCCTGCCTCTTCTCCCTTCCCTTTTCCCTCACTGCCTCTCCTCCCTTCCGTTCTCCCTCCCTATCCTTCCTCCCTCTTCCCTCCACAACACATCCATTAATACTCCCTCGCCGTGCTCTGACGTGTATAAGTTTGCTCGAGTTCATTAGCATTTAAAATCGCCCCCCAACCCCCCCTATAAAAAGACAAAAAAAAAAAAAAAGAAGAAAAAAAGGAAAAATGTCCGAAATTCCTCCTCATTCCGCCATTTTGTCTGTGATTACACGCCGTGAAGAGAACCATTACCATCTGTCTCTCGGCGTTGCCTGTCCGCTCTCATTCCGTCTCGCTCTTACTCTTCTTTGCCTCTCTCTCTCTCTCTCTCTCTCTCTCTCTCTCTCTCTCTCTCTCTCTCTCTCTCTCTCTCTCTCTCTCTCTCTCTCTCTCTCTCTCGCTCCCTCCCTCCCTCCCTCTCCGACCCACTCTCTCTCTCTCACACTCTCTCCGTCTCCCACTCTCTCCCTCTCCCACTCTGTCACTCTCTCCGTTCTTAGTCATGGCCTCTGATATATTTTTTGTCTCTCTTTATTTGCTCCCTTTTTATATGTCTGCCTCGATTCTTTTTCATCATAAAGTGTTTCTTTATTCTGACCTCTTCTTTGATCTTACTCTGTCTGTTCCTCTTTCTCTTTCTAATTGTCGCGTTATTTGTGACTTCTCTCTCTTCCTTGCATATTTTTCTCATTTCTGTCTTTAATTTCCTAGTCTACTTCCTTCTTTTCTAATTTTCTTTTTCTTTCTCGTCTATTTTCATTTTCCTTCCCCCATAGCCCCCTCTCTTCTTTCCCTGCCCCTCTTCATCTCTGCTTTCTCTGTTCCTCTTCCTCTCTCTTCTTTCCCTGCTCTTTCTCATCTCTCTCCTTTCCCTGCCCTTCCTCCTCTCTCTCATTTCCCTGTTCTTCCTCCTCTTTTTCATTTCCCTGTTTCTCCTCTCTCTCCTTTCCCTGTCCTTCCTCCTCTCTTCTATCCCCTATCGCTCTCCCTCATCTTCCGAGAGTTCCACGTAGCTCACATCCCTCAAAGTGCCAGCGGGTCATTTCCGGGCTCGCGGCACCTGAGTGATTGTTCTTCTGGCACTTTATCATTAGGCCCTCTCTGCACCCCCCCCCCCCCTTTTCCCTGCCGCCTACCCCATCGGCACCCTTCCCCCACTCCCCATCCCCAGCCCTTGCAATTCTCATAATGTCCGAGGCTCTTTATAGCATACGCGATTTTCTACACAGACATGTATAAACATACCACACACGCACTAACATATCATACACACACAGACGCATGCACACATATACATACACACATACACACATACACACACACACACACACACACACACACACACACACACACACACACACACACACACCCACCCACACACCCACACACACACACACACCCACACCCACCCACACACCCACACACACACACACACACACGCACACACACACGCACACACACACACACACACCCACCCACCCACCCACACCCACACACACACACACACACACACACACACACACACACCCACACACACACCCACACACACACACACACACACACACACACACACACACACACACCCACACACACACACACACACATTCACGCACCGAGGAGAACTGTTGCCACACCTGAGGCGGCCTTCGTGCACCTGCAATGCTCCTATGTAATAAATCCAAGAACCTTTAATTTGCCGAGAATATCTCGTGTGCATTTAAGAGAGGTATCGGTGCCTTCCCTTTGGCACTCCTTCGCCTCCTCCCTCGGAGGAATAAATACATGAAAGGAGAAATACAAAATGTATGTGCTAGACACGGATACGCTCTCTCTCTCTCTCTCTCTCTCTCTCTCGCTCTCTCTCTCTCTCTCTCTCTCTCTCTCTCTCTCTCTCTCTCTCTCTCTCTCTCTCTCTCACACACACACACACACACACACACACACACACAATATATATATATATATATATATTGTGACTAGAATTTCACCTTCAATGGCGGATTCTTGCAAAATATATACAAATTCCCCTCGAGTTCCATCACAGCAACACTTGGAGTTGAGAGAAGAGTAGAATGGAAAAAAAAGGGGATGATATAATGAAAAATACGAAGAATAAATTAAAGGATGGACAGAAAAAGAAGAAAATAAAAAGCGAAATAACAAATGCAAACACCTCTAAAAACAGCAAAACACACAACATTAAACGACAACATATCCATACATCTTACATATCTAAATGCGTTCAACTACGAAAGGCAATACTATATTCCCCACATGTGCTATTTACGCCAATGACCACGAAACGCAACTAAACAAACAAACTATTATGAACGCAACAGGAGAGGCGTTCCTAACATACATCTATAGATCGAGGAAATAAAAATGAATAAATGTAACACTTCTGAGAGAGAAAGCGAGGGCCATAAATCAGGCTGCAGGAAAACCAAGGTTGCGTCTCGAATATACGACTCGCATATAAAGTATCGTAATGTTACGTAAGATATGGCAGAAATAAATGAATAAATGATTAAAAATTGAAATTAATATGATAGCGAGTGTAAAGCGAATGCACGACCCGTATATTAATTCTCGAAATGTTATTCACGTTAGAAAATTCAGCATGGGTGCCACTAGAACACGATCTTAGATAACAAATGATGAATAAACAACTAAATAAAATAAATAAACAACTACAAATCAATCTCGACACGGCTGTAAATCGAATATACGACCAGCATATAAAATGTTATTCACGTTAGAAAGTCAGTGTCATGAGAACCAATGGATAAGGAATTATTACGTGATAAAAAAATTGATTAACGATAACAAAAGAAGAAGAATAAAACACTTATAACTTAAGTCCAGAAAAAAAAAAAAATAATAAAGACCAATGTAGGTAAATAAAATATGTTCGCAAGCTATAAGTGTATACATTTCAGTAGTCCATCAATATCTCAAATAAATCAAGGATATTACCGTGTTTATGACCTACAGGTGATAAAACAATGATTCACCAGGAGAGAAAAAATACAATCCCTCTAAAAAAAAAAAAAAAAAAAAAAAAAAAAAAAAAAAGCAAATCTACCCGGTTCTAAAAAAAATACATACACCCCAACATAAAGCCGCCCGCAGCCTCCTGCCGACGCCCACAAACCCCCTTCCATCCCCTCCCCTCACCCTTCTCCTCACTCCCATCCCACTCCTCACCTCCTCCTCTCCCCCCTCCCCCCCTCACTCTTCCCATCCCTCACCCCCACCCCTTCTCTCACCTCCTCCCCTCACCCTTCCCCTCCTCCACCCCTCCCCTCGCCCCCATCCCTCAACCCGACCCACACAAGTATTATGAAACCACTTGGTGCAATAAAGACAAAGTGAATAAATTAATTCATTGATAAATAAATAGGTAGGTAAAATAAAGATAAATAATATCCGTAATCTGTAGAGATAAATACATAAAAGAATACCAATAAAAAATCGTGAAAGAAAAACAAAACAAAACTAGAGAATTTGGGGAGAGGGGAGGGGGAGAGACGGGGGGGGGGGCGAAGAAATAAATAGATCAGATAGATAAAGAGCGAAATAGGGGTAGAATGAATGAGGAGAGGCCAGATGGAAAGAGAGAAACAGGAATCGGTAATGACCGGGCCTGGAAGAGATGGAACGAAGGAAGTAGGAAATAAAACGCGAAGAATAGAAAGAAAGAGAAGTGAAAAAAAGAAACAATACAGAAGTAGAGCAAGATAAACAAAATAAAAATTTAAAAAAACGGGGAAAGAAGAAAAGAGAGACGTGTGAGCATTGTTAAAGACGAAAAGGTGAAGAAAGAAAAGGATATAACAATAAACAGAGGAGTGATAATAAGTGATAATGGCTAAGAAACAAAAACGAAAACAATTAAAAACAAAAACAATGAAGACAAAAGCGGCAACAATGGTGACGACGATGACAATGACGATGATGGTACTGCAATTACTATTACTATTACTATTACTACTACTATCTACTTCAACTACTGCCGAAAACGCTGATAACAATAATAACAAACACAACCAACCTAAACAACAAGGCCCTCACAAAAACAAAAACAAAAACAAAAAAAACAAGCAAGGACAGAGCGACCTACAACAGGCAATTCACAGAAGTAGAGGAATGGCGGAGGAGGAGGGGGGGGGGGAGAAATTATCTCAGCTGCGTCCGAATCTTCACGTAAAGACTGTGACTGGTGGCTTCTCTTGTCGTTTGGTGGGTGAAAGAAGAGAGGGACAGAGGGAGAAAGGGAGAGAGGAAGAGAGGAAGAGAGG
>NC_061830.1:8515285-8520285 GCF_019202785.1 Penaeus chinensis
CAGCTCCTCCTTCGTGCGCCCGGTTCCCTCACGCCACCGTGGCTTCCGAGCGAATTCCTTTCCCAAAAGCCCCTCATCTGCTTTTTGTGACGGAGCTTTTCTCGGGAAGCCGAAGCCGCCGACGCTGCTGCCTCTCCTTTTCTCTCTCTCTCTCTGTCTTCTTCGTTTCTTTTTTTCTGCTTTTGCTGCCTCTCCTCCCCTTTCTTTGTCTTCTTTTGCTCACTTTCCTCTTTCTTCTGCTTCTCCTCCTGTTCTTCCTTCTCTCACTTCCTTTTTTCTCTTTCTTCTCCTGCTGCCTCTCCTCCTCTCCTCCTCTCTCTCTCTCTCTGTCTTCTTTTTTCTCTTACTCCTTTGTTTTTTTCTTCTCCTGCTGCCTCTCTTCCTCTCTCTCTGTCTTCTCTTGCTCTCCCTTCTTTCTTTCTTCTGCTCCCCTCCTTCAGCTTTATCTTCTCTTACTTCCTTCCCACTTTCTTCTCCTGCTGCCTCTCCGCCTCTCTCTCTCTGTCTTCTCTTATTCCCCCTTTTTCTTTCTTCTTGCAACGTTGTTGTTTTTTTTCTACTGTTTCTCCTCTTCCTCTTTCCTCGCTAACTCCCCTTTACTTTTTCTCTCTTGCTTTTCCTCCCCTTTTCCTTTTCCTTTATCTCTCTTTTCTTTCTAATTATCCCGCTCTTCGCTCTTTTCCTCTCCCTTATCCTTTTCCCCCTTCTATTCCTCCCCCTCTTACTTCACACACTTCATTTTCCTCCTCCCTTCACATATTCTTTCCTCCATTCTCATCCCCTTCGTTATTTCCTATCCTTCATTCTTACTATCTACTTCTTTTATAATAATGATAAAATGAGGATACCGACAACGAAGATAATGATGATAATGATTATAGACAATAATGACCAGTAAATGGGATAAAAAAGAGGAGAGAAGAGACAATGAAAAAAGAAGATAAAATACGAAAGGGACGGCGAAGATGAAAAAAAAAAAATAATAAATCGTGACAAAAACCGAAGAGGTACAAATAAGAACAAGAAGAGAAAGACAAGCTAAAGACGAAGAAGAGGAGGAAGACGAGAGCGAAGAGTGACGCAAGACCCCCCGGGGGAACCACCCGGGGGGGAGAAGCCTCAAACCGAAGAGACAAAAGGGGTAGGGAGTGGGGGGTGGGAGGGGGAGGGAGGGGAGAGGTTTTCTACTGGGGTGGGTTGAGATCGGCGGGGTATTTGGGTGGGTGGGGGGGGATGCTATGTATGGAGAAAAGAAGTTGGGGGGAAGGGAGGCAAGGGAAGAGGAGGAGGGGGGGCTCTCTAAAGGGGTTGGGTGGCGCTCCATCGGGAGAAAAGAAGGGGGGGGAGGAAGGACACCTAAAAGGGTGGGTAGGTAGGAAGGTGAGTGAGTAGGTGAGGAGGTGGGTAGGTAGGTGGGTAAGTTGGTAGGGGAGTGAGTAGGTGGGTAAGTGGGAGAGTAGGTGTGTAGGTGGGTGCTTAGTTGAATAGGTGGGTGAGTAGGTGAGTAGGTGGGTGAGTGAGTGTGTGTGTGTGGGGGGGGGGGGGGAGGGCGTTGACAAAGGGCGCGTCATCAAAGAGCTGGAAGGAAGCCCCGTGCACCCACCCACACCCCGGCAGACGATAGGGAACCAGTCGGCCAGGTAATGACACACGACGCACGTCAATGGCTGGGTTGTGTGTATAAGGGAAGGGGGGAGAGTGGGGGGGAGGGAGGGAGGGAGGGAGGGAGGGAGGGAGGAGAGAGAGAGAGAGAGAGAGAGAGAGAGAGAGAGAGAGAGAGAGAGAGAGAGAGAGAGAGAGAGAGAGAGAGAGAGAGAGAGAGGGTATCAGGGAGGAACCGAGAGAGAGAATGCCTCTTCACGTGGGTATACGTGCGTGTCTGAAGTGTATGAGTGTAACGTTTAAATATCTGCATAAAAGCTTTACGTAAATATATGAATGTACATACATATGAGATTCTATAAACGCACACAGGCACAAACGACACACACACAAAACACGCACATACAAACACACACACGCGCGAGCGAACACACACGCACATGCACGCAAGTTCCCCCACACCCAGCACACAATTCTGCGTGCGGACCTAAGTTGCGCTCTCTACCCCACCTTCTGCTAATCCGCGGCGGGCGGGGACCCTAAGTCGCCCTCATGTTTCGTGGTGGAAGCTACTTTTCACTTAAAATCCAATCTAACAACATTACTGTCCGGGGATTTAAGATTAACATTAACAGAAAACACAGGATCTTCCATCAGGATTTGCCGCCATCCGCCAACACACTCGCGAACGAGATTTGGCGAGACTGGTGCAGGATTCCGCGAGACTCGTGTCATGAGAACTGGCGAGACTAAACGAGATTTCACGAGGCGTCCGGATAGAGGAGGGGGAAGAAACAAAAACCGGAACGGGGGAAAAACTGAAGACGAAAAGAAAATCGGTGAACCTAAAACAAAAGTAAATGGTGGTGGTGGTGGAGGAAGAGGAAGAGGAGGAGAGAGAGAAAGAGAGAAGTAGGAAGAAGAACAACAAGAGGAAAAGAAAAGGAGAACCAAAACGGGAAAGAGAGAGAGAGAGAGAATTGAAGAAAAATATAAAAGGGCTAAATCCCCACAAATCGGGCCAGTTGGACCTCCCGCCCTCTCATTGAGGACGCGAAAATAGCAACGTGATTAAACACACCGCGAACTTATGCGGGATTAGCGCTAGTACTTGCCCTCCCCCCCTCCCCCTCCCCCCCCTTCTGGACCCCTTCACTCTCCCATCCCCCATCCCTTTAACCCATCCCCTTCCCTTGCGAGATCCCCTCCACCACTTTCCTTCTTCTTCCCCTCCTGGCCCCCTTAACCTCTCCCCTTCACCCCCTCTCCCTCCGCAACGCCCCTAAACCCATCCCCTTCGCCCCCTTCCCATACCAAACCCCCTTACCCACCCCTTCACCCCTCCCCCCCACCAGGCCTGACCGGGTGTGTGTGTGTGATTGCTAGGCTGCAAATTTGCTCTTTTTCCCCTCCTCTTCCACGCCCTTCGGTCTCCATTGCTCCTGTCACATTCTTCACCCTCATTGTTTCTCTCTTTTGATATGTTTAAGATTATTTTCATTATACATATGATTATTCTCCGTCTCCTTTTACCGTCTTATGAACATTAGTATCACTATTCGTATCGTTACCAAGCATCATGATAATCCTTATTAGTATCAATATAATCTTAATCATCATCATTACTTCCCTAACACCCTAATCATCACCCAGTCCTTTCTAACACTCGGAAAAAATTAAAAGGTGACCGGGCACCCTCTACGGACACCTTGGCACTGTTATGGCACTGTCTTTCTGCCCGTACAAGGAGCCGACAAGTAACTTACAAGGCGTAGCGAGATGACAGACTAATACTAGGGGATTGTTTAGAAAAAAAAAAAAAGCGTGAGGGGGGGAGGTCACGAACATAAAAAAAAAAAAAAACACAAAGAAAAAAAACGCAAAAAAAAAATGACAGCCGGACAAATTGGAAGGGAGAGAGAGAGTGTGTGAGAGAATGAGGGGTATAATAGGGCACCGGAGTACATACTAAAGTACTACACTTATACACGCACATTGAGGGAGAAAAAATCAGCAAAAGAAATGAAGGGAGAGCGCGCAGTGCCAAAGCGAGGGCTGGCACTGACCAAAAACCTGTGAGCTCCGGAAGCAAGTTTTCCTCAAAGTGGCACCATTATAGCAAGGTCAGTCGTAAAAAGGTCTGGGTGGTTAAAAACATGGGAGAGAAAAAAGAGAGAGGGAGGAATGGAGGAAGAGAGAGAAAGAGAGAGAGGGGGGAGGGGAGAAAGAAAGAGAAATAGAGGGAGAGAGAAAGAGAGGGGGGGAGGGAAAAAGAGGGAGAGAGGGAGAGAGGGAGAGAGGAAGAGAGAAAGAGAGAGAGAGAAAGAGAGAGAGAGAAAGAGACAGAGAGGGAGAGAGAAAGAGAGGGAGAGAGAGAGATAGAAAAAGAGCGAGGAAGGGGAAGAAAGAAAAAGAGAGGAAGAGAGAGAGAGAGAGAGAGAGAGAGAGAGAGAGAGAGAGAGAGAGAGAGAGAGAGAGAGAGAGAGAGAGAGAGAGAGAGAGACATTACATTGCGAAAAAGAAAGACATATAAACAGACCGAGAGAATGAGAGACTTACGTACATTGCATTCAATTTCGGGCTAAAAGGCTTCCTGTGGCCCCGCCTCCTCCCGCCAAGAGACTTGATTAGTGATCATTACAAGCGTTCGACTCTGATCCTAATGAGGCCAGAACAAACATATTTATGTGATATACGTTAATGGCAGCTACAAAACAAAAGACTGCAGCTACTGCCTTTGTAAATATGACATAGAATATTTGTGTGTGTGTGTGTGTGTGTGTGTGTGTGTGTGTGTGTGTGTGTGTGTGTGTGTGTGTGTGTGTGTGTGCGTGTGTGTGTGCGTGTGCGTGTGCGTGTGCGTGTGCGTGTGCGTGTGCGTGTGCGTGTGTGCGTGTGCGTGTGTGCGTGTGTGTGCGAACACGCGCGTACAAATCATATGCTATACACACTCGCTCGCGTATAAAATTGTTTTCCGTATGTGAGCCCGTGCATATGCGTGTGCATGAGCGTCCAGAACAAACACAAACGACTGTGGGAACATGCCCCCCATCAAGGGCAGTTCCTCATTAACGAAAAGAAGAAATCCCGCTCAGATGAACGTCCGATCAATGGCCATCGTCTTCCTTAATGCTTCGTAACCATCAGTCTCGCTTGGCTAAATGCCCTACTTCAAATGGCGACGCACAAACAAAGGAAAACAAAAAAGAAAGGAAAGATAAATATATACGCACGTAAATAAAAGTTTACTTAATGCACACTCAGTGCGTATTCGACACTGGAGGTGATGTAACAGAAAAAGGGGGGTATAGAAAAAGAAAGAGAGAGAGACAGGGGAGGAAGAGAGAGACGGGGGAGGGAGGGAAGGAGGAAGGGAGGGAGGGAGGGAGGGAGGGAGG
>NC_061830.1:8525285-8527785 GCF_019202785.1 Penaeus chinensis
AGGAGAAATAGGAGGAGGAGGAGGAGGAGGAGGAATAGGAGAAGGAGGAGGAATAGGAGGAGGAGGAGGAATAGGAGGAGGAGGAGGAGGAGGAGGAGGAGGAGGAGGAGAGAAAGAGAGAAAGGGAGGGAGAAGGAAGGAGAGAAAAGGAGAAGAAGGGAGAGAGAGAGAGGGAGAGGGAAAGGGAGAGAGAGAGAGAGAGAGAGAGAGAGAGAGAGAGAGAGAGAGAGAGAGAGAGAGAGAGAGAGAGAGAGAGAGAGAGAGGGTAGGGAGGGGGGAGGTAGGTAGGGAGGGAGGGAGGGGGGGGAGGGAGGGAGGGAGGGAGGGAGGGGGAGAGAGAGAGAGAGAGAGAGAGAGAGAGAGAGAGAGAGAGAGAGAGAGAGAGAGAGAGAGAGAGAGAGAGAGAGAGGGGGGGGGGGGGAGGAGAGTGAGAGAAGTATAGCAAAAGATGCAGATGAAATAGAAAAGGAAGAAGAAACAGACACGAAGCAGACGAAGCAGACGATGAAGAAGGAAAACAATAATAATGATAATTAAGAAATCGAAATAATCAGGGAATCATAGGGATTAGGAAGGAAAACCACGAGGGGAAAAAAGAAGCTTACATTGTGTCCATATAACGAATGAGGGGAAAAGGCGGAGGCAGCAACAGCAAAGAGAAAAGAAAGAACGAAAGGAAAGGAAGAAAACGTTGCGCAAAGCGAACGGGTGACTAATAAAGGGGGGGGGGGGACGTAATAAATAATAAAAAAATGTGCAATAGAAAAAAAGAAAATAAGAAAAATAACACTTGAAGGGGAGAGGGGGGGGGGGGGCTACTACATATAACGAAGACCAATTTGAGAGAGAAGGAGAAAGAGAACGAAAGTGAAAGAGAAAGAGAACGAAAGAAAGAGAGAAAGAGAGTGAAAACCATGACCTAGAAAGTAAAAAGACAGACAGAACCAATTGCAACAACAGCAAGAACAACAACAATAATAATAATAACAATAACAGTAATAATAATAATGATAATAATAATAAATAATAATAACAATAATAAAATAATTAGAATAATACTAGTAATAACAGAAATAATAATAATAATAACAATCGTAATAACTACAATAACACCAACAACTATATACTACTTCTACTAATAACAACAACGATAACAACAAAAAACAATACCAATACTAACAACACAGGCATGAATATCGATAAAGGACAACAGTCGTAAGGGTCTCAGCTGATGCGTCCGATCCCAGCTGAGCCGCGCAGGTGCCCTATGAAAGTCAACCGAACACGTGTTATCGGCAGGTGTAGAGGGAGGGGGAGGGGGGAGGGAGGGAGGGGGGAGGGGAAGAGGGGGAAGAGGGGTGTGAGGGGAGATCGGACACGTGACGCAGCCTCAGTAGGCAGCGAGTCCGCTACGGGGGGATAAACACGCGATGAACGACAATAAAAGTTGCCGGAAACAAGGACTGGGGGTAAATGAGAGTCGCGTTTTATGAATGTTTGAAGTGTCCTCTTTATCATCATTAGAATTAGATTTAATATCATCACACACACACACACACACACACACACACACACACACACACACACATACCTACACACACACACACACACACACACACACACACACACACACACACACACATAAACATACCTACACACACACACACACACCACCTTCCACGACCTTCAAAAGGACATTTAAATTCCCCCCCCCCCCCTCCTCTTCCGCCAACACTCCGACAATTTGGCGTGGAAATCAATAAAAATAGGCCTATCAACTTCGACCCTTATTGCAAACATTGTCACATAGCCCAATATAAAAGAGAGAGGATAATAATAACAGTACATACAGGCTATAACCGATATTGCAAGATGCACAAACTAAACCCTAAGCATTCCAACCTCAAATACCATTCTATTTCTAACAAGTACATGACGTGTTTTAATCAGGCCAGATCAAGGTTACCGATAAAACGAAAGATGTGTAGATCTTGGGTCGTTTCTAATCATAATCAGAGACCTTAATCGATGTTGTCGATAAACGGAAAGATAAAAAGACTTCGGTCGATGCTAATTAATGTCTCACCTTCATTATCTCCGTGTGTATAAAGAGGGAAATATCAATATTCTATCGACATTATATTCGCAGGTATATGATTGCTAACTATATAATGATATTTATGGAACTTTACTGATGGCGTTAAGATAAAAGGAAAGTAATTATTGTAAACATTATTATCATTACCGTTGCCATTAATATCATCATTATCATTATTACTATTATCATTAATTATCATCATTATCAATACTGCTAGTATAAGCGTCAACATTATTGAATTATTAATATCAACACCAGTAATATTATTTCATTATAATAACTGTCACCTCCAACTTAACTAATGACAACAATATTTGAAAAATGATATCAAAACATATGGAAGCACAATAATCATAAACATAAGAGGACCGTCAATAACAAAAACAACAATAACAATAATAG
>NC_061830.1:8532785-8537148 GCF_019202785.1 Penaeus chinensis
AGAGAGAGAGAGAGAGAGAGAGAGAGAGAGAGAGAGAGAGAGAGAGAGAGAGAGAGAGAGGGGGGGGGGGGCATACGTACAGAGTGAGAAAAAAACCTTACACAGATGCGACAGGTGGACACTAGACAGAGAGAGAGACAGACACAGAGAGAGAGAGAGACAGAGAGACGTGAAGGAGGAGAGAGGGCAAAGAGGACATGAGAGTGGCGAGAGGGGAAAGGGGGAGAGGGGGAGAGGGGGAGAGGAGGAGAGGGGAGTGAGGAGGGGGAGAAGAGGCTACATCAGGTGTTGAGCGTGCGAAGCCGACAAAAATGAAATCCCACGGAAACGGTCTGCTTATCTCCACATACACCTTTTTCATCCCATGAGAAGAGAAGGAATGAAAGGAAACAAGAGAAAGAAAGAAAGAAAGAAAGAAAGAAAGAAAGAAAGAGAGAGAGAGAGAGAGAGAAAGAGAGAGAGAGAGAGAGGGAAATTGATCTTGAACAAAGAAGGGGGGGGGAAGTATGTATTTTCACAACACACTCAGAAAACTACCCCGATTTATACCCTAAAAAAAAAAAGATAACATAAGAAAAAGCTAGTTTTGATAAGAGCCAAAGAGCCATGACGTCGGCAGGTTCAGACGGGGAGCGGCGTTAGGAAAGGGGCCAGAGCAGTGCCTCCCCCCCTCTCCCCCCTCTGCCACTGCTCCAGTTCCTCCTCCTCCTCCTCCCTTGCTCTCCCTTCTCTCTTTTATCCCTTCTCTCTTTCTTCTTTCTTTCATTCTTTTAACCCCCTACCCTCCTCTCTCTTTGTTTCTTTCTTCTCCTTCCTTGCCTTATATTATCTCTTCTTCGTCTCTTTTCCCTCTTTACTCCCTTTCTATCGTTCCTTTCTCTCTTCTCCCTCCTGCCAATTCTTTTTCTCCATTTTCATCCTCTCTCTCTATCCCATCCACCTATTAATGCATATATCTTTCTCCTCTCCTTCCCATCCCATCCCTTTTCCTTTACTTCTCTTTCTCTCTCTTTCTTCTTCCTTTCCCCTCCCCCCCTCTCTCTCTCGCCCTCTGTGTCTGTCTCTTCCCCTTCCCCTTCCTCCCCCTTCCCTCCCCCTGGCACCCTCTCGCCCCCGGCCTGGCACTCATCATTAATTCACCGTCCTATTCCCATAATGGCACCCACTCTCCCTCGCCCGTCATCTCGCTTTGTGCTGCACCAATAACTTCGCTCGCATTCCCAGTGTGTTTCGTTCGCTCTCCCGGTTGGTATTTTCCCTCGCTTCGCTGGTTCTTTCGGCTAATTTCGTTTCGTTAATATTTTTTTATCTTCTTTCTTCTTGTTTCTCATATTATAGGGTCACTGGCAGGCTCTTTAATTCGTGTAGGGAGTAGGAAGAGGGAGACAAAAGTAAGTGACACATTAAACAAAAGCTAACAGAAAGAACGGGTAAGTGAATTAGAAAAGTTCGAAAAACTATGACAAGAATTCGCTCGGCGTTGCAACATCAACCCAGGCAGCTCTGGGGAAAAGAGAAAAAAAAATTGAAGAGATGAAAATGATAGATTCCGATAAGCGAACGAAGACTTCTGGCACGGGAGGGAGGGCGTGCGGGCGTGCAGGTGGGCGGGTGGCAGCAGCTACCGTGCCACGTCCTCCGCGTCCTCACAGCAGGAGGCGCCGCAGCAGTGCCTCACCGTTTGCACTTGATCCTCTCGAGGCGATCGGGCACTCAGCGCTCCCTCCTCTGTCCCCTCTGCCACGCGCCTTCTGCCCCGCCTCCCGAGCCACCTCCTGTTGGTTCGTCGGCTTTAAGGGCGTCGATGAGTAAACGCATCATCGGTCGCAAACAGTAACGTTCTTCCTGGCAGCCCTGGCTGTCGCCGCAATTCGAAAAATCCATCACGTTTTGAGATCCTGCAGCAGAAGCCCGCACGCGGAATCCTCCAAGCCTGATTGGTCGATACGGCCGTCATCTATGTTTATCTCGGGCCATGATTGGCTCTCGGGAGACGCGGATCCCCTGGGGCGAGAGGGAGGCAGCCTATCAGATGAACGCCCCGTCGCCATGGCAACAAGGAGCCCCCGAGTCCAAACAAACGTGAAATACTCGGCCCGTTTCGCCGCCGCTCTTTCTTTCCCCCTTGGGCCGCCGCCCTCGCGCGGAGGCCCTTTCATAATTTACTGAACGAATGCTCACCCTGAATTTAAGACATGAATGTACTCGGTTACTCATTTGCCGCTCGCGCTTTTACACCGCGCCGGAGTAACAAAGGATGCCTGTGCCCTCCTCCCCCTCCCTCTCCCCCTCAATCCCGCGCCAACGCCAATGGTGTAATTATGCCTGTATCAATTATTGTCAAGATGAAGACAATTTCATTTCGTCTCCATTGTTTCTTGGTTACAATTTACTTTTATATCCCCTCGCCACCAATGTCGCGGTGCTGGCGGGGGAGAGGGGAGGAGGGAAGCTAGAAGAGGGGAGAAGGGGGGTAGGTATAGAGATTTCCCCTCACATAATTCCTCAAGAGTATATATTAACGTCACATTAGCTGTCATCACGAAAATTGCTTAATGCAGCCGATTTTCTCTCGCTGCGGTTTTGTGATTAGGTATTATCTACGATTCTACGTCCCCCTACCCCTCTCCGCCAGGTCCCCCCTCCCTCCCCCTCCGCTGCTCCGTGCCACGTTCGTAATTCTCTAGGCACTAGAAATTATAATCATGGGGATTATTGTCACGGCGACGATTAGCAAAAATCGCATAAAAATGACGCTAATGCCGTTAATCCCATGCAAATCGCGTAGACTCGACACCCATATCGCCAGCGCGTCCTGAGACGCCGAGGTTCTGCGGGGCAAGACAGTGTTAAAGCCTCGGTAACGCGACAGCTCTCTCGCTCTCTCTCTCACCGACCGCAAGATTGATATGGCTATTGAATGTGCATAAATCCTCGACCTTAACGACGGCATCTCATGTCACACCTTAGAGACTCGCCAGAGAGGAGGAGGAGGAAGGGGTGGGTGGGTGGGAGGGAGGGAGGGGATGAAGGCGAGGGAGACGGAGAGGGAGGGGGGCAGATAATGAGAGAAAGAATGAGAGAGTGAGAGTAAGTGAAAAACTGAGAGAGAGAGAGAGAGAGAGAGAGAGAGAGAGAGAGAGAGAGAGAGAGAGAGAGAGAGAGAGAGAGAGAGAGAGAGAGAGAGAGGGGGGGAAGGGGGGAGGGAGGGAGGGAGGGAGGGAGGGAGGGAGGGAGGGAGAGAGAGAGAGAGAATATCAGACAAACAGAGGGAGACAGAGAGATTGGCAGATAGACAGATAGTTAGACAGACAGACAGAGAGTGAGAGAGAGAGAATACGAAGACACAGTGAAAAAAAATCACACATGCGACAGGTGGACACTAGACAGACAGGAATATCACTTTCAAATGACTGATGGAACTTTGATGAAAAACCGCGCTTTTTTCCTCTCATTTGCAGAGTCACGGGCAGTTGAGAGAGAGAGAGAGAGAGAGAGAGAGAGAGAGAGAGAGAGAGAGAGAGAGAGAGAAGGGAGGGTGGGAGGGAGGGAGGGAGGGAGGGAGGGAGGGAGGGAGGGAGGGAGGAGAGAGGGAGGGATAGAGAGAGAGAGAGAGAGAGAGAGAGAGAGAGAGAGAGAGAGAGAGAGAGAGAGAGAGAGAGAGAGAGAGAGAGAGGGGGGGAGAGGGAGGGAGGAGGGAGGAGGAAGGAGGGAGGAGGGAGGAGGGAGGGAGGAGGGAGGGAGGGAGGGAGGGAGGGAGGGAGGGAGGAAGGAGGGAGGAGGGAGAGAGAAGGGAGGGAGGGAGGGAGAGAACTATACAGGAAATATATACATTATGGGTGAACCTGGGAGAGGGTGGTGGGTTTAAGTGTGTGTGTGAAAAAGAGAGGGTAAAACCTTAGACAGAGAAAGGGAGATAGATGAATGAACACAGAGAAAACAGAAAGAAAGAGGAAAGGCAAGAGAAAAAACTGAAAAAAAGAGAAAAGATAAAAGATAAAGAAGTAAAGAGAACGAGCGAGCGAATGAGACCGAGCCAGGGTGACAGAGACAGAAAGAGAAAGAGCGAACGAGGGGAGACATGAGGGGATGGAAGGGGTAGCGGGAGAACAGAGCGAGAAGCCATAAAACACTTGTAATATAAGGGGGGACGCGGCGGCCATGCGTCGGCAAGGGGAGAGGGTCCTCTCTGCGCACTCTCTCTCTCTCTCTCTCTCTCTCTCTCTCTCTCTCTCTCTCTCTCTCTCTCTCTCTCTCTCTCTCTCTCTTCTCTCTCTCTCTCTCTCTGTCTCTTTTTTCTCTCTCTCTTCTCTCTCTCTCTCTCTCTCTCTAGCTCTCAGTCAGTCAGTCAGTCTGTCTGTGT
>NC_061830.1:8542248-8552248 GCF_019202785.1 Penaeus chinensis
ATAATGAAGATATTAAGAACGAAATGGAAAAATAACGAAGACGGACATGACCACAAAGAAGAAATGAGTAATAATGATACGAAGAAGAAAATAAGAGGGTGAAAAATAGCTATACGCATGGAGTAATCGAGGATAAACGTAATCATAAGAAATCATGAAAAAAAAACAATACCCCCCCCAAAAAAAAAAAGAAGAGAAAGAGAAAAAAAGAAAAAATACAGAAGCAAAAGGAAAGTACAAAAAATAATTTAAAAAAATAAAAACAAAAATGGACTCAAACAGTAAACAAGACTCCAGCTTCGCGCCATCGCCTCGCTTCCTCCGTGAAAAAAAAAATAGGTAAACAAGACAATACTCTCTAAATCCCGCAATCCCGAGAAACACTCTTCCATTTCTAGCTATCGTCTCGCCTCCTCGCCTCCTCGCCTCCCTTGCTTCGCTGTGGGTGACGTAAGGTCAAATATACATAACGAACGCTCGCCTCACACGGCCGGAGACGCTAAGTGGTGTAACAAGTGGAGTCTTACACGCACATGTGTACTTTGACGCACGAACGAACGGTGTGTGTGTGTGTGTGTGTGTGTGTGTGTGTGTGTGTGTGTGTGTGTGTGTGTGTGTGTGTGTGTGTGTGTGTGTGTGTGTGTGTGTGCGGAAGTAGGTTTTTATCTATTCCCTGCCTATCTATGAGCCTATATGTAGAAAGCTGGAGAGGGAGAAGCAAACCGGGAGAGAGGGAGAGGGAGGGAGAAAGAGGGAAAGGGAGGAGGAGAGAGAGAGGGAGAGGGAGGGAGAAAGAGGGAAAGGAAGGAGGAGAGAGAGAAGGAAAGGAAGGGAGGGAGGGAGGGAGAGGGGGAGAGAGAGGGAAAGGGAGGGAAAAGGAGGGAGGGAGGGAGGGAGAGGGAAAGGGAGGAATGGAGGGATGGAGGGAGGGAGGGAGGGAGGGAGGGAGGGAGGGAGGGAGGGAGGGAGGGAGGGAGGGAGGGAGGAGGGGGAGGGGGAGGGAGAGAGGAGAGAGAGGGAGAGAGAGAGAGAGAGAGAGAGAGAGAGAGAGAGAGAGAGAGAGAGAGAGAGAGAGAGAGAGAGAGAGAGAGAGAGAGGCAGAGACAGATAGATATGTATGAAGATATGTACAGAACCTGCAATACACGACAAACACTCACGCAAACACAGACAACACCCATAGACGGAGCGCTAGTCCACAATCGCACAATTTATCAAACCATTACGTCACAACAATTCATAATTATATTGATTATCATACAAACGACGGCTTAACCGGGTAAGCGTATTTAATGGGAACACGTTTACCTCTTTACATGAGAAGAGGGGGGGGGGGGGCGGAAACAGAAATAGATAGGACAGATACGAAGATAGATGGATACATTGTATGAGCGAATGAGTGAGAGAGGGAGGGATGAAGGGAGGGAGGGGGAGATAAAAGGGAAAGAGGTGCTTGAGCGAGTGATGGATGGAAGGGAGGGAAGGAGGGAGGGAAGCGGCGGAGAGAGGGAGGAAGGAGAGGGAAAGAAAGAGGGAGGAAGAGAGAAAGAGAGAAAGAGAGAAAGAAAGAAAGAGAGAGAGAGAGAGAGAGAGAGAGAGAGAGAGAGAGAGAGAGAGAGAGAGAGAGAGAGAGAGAGAGAGAGAGAGAGAGAGAGAGAGAGAAAGAAATGAAAGCTTAAAGCTTGAGAACCAAAGGAGAGTCGGCAAGGCGGGCGTCGAACAACGGTACGCCAGAAGAAGAGGAAGAATAAATGGGAGATAAAGAGGATGAGAATGGGGAGGAAGAGGAAGAATAAAAGGAAGAAAGAGAGGACGAGGAAGAGGATGAAGATGAGGAAAAGAAAGAGGGAGGAAAAGGAGGAACAAGAAGAAAGGAGAAGGAAGAAGGAGAAGGAGGAGGAGGAGGAGAAAGAGAAAAAGAGGTAAAGAGGAGGAAGGAGGCAGGAAGGAAGACAGAAGGAAAATAGTAGTATGAAGAAGTGGGAGTAAAATCAGACAGAGGAAAGAGGGTAGAGAATGGAAATAAGAACACGGATAAAACTCCGAGAAAAAAAAAAAATAAATAAATAAGATTCAGAATAAAGAATAAGAAGAGGAAGAGGAAGAGGAGGAGGAAGAAGAAGAAGTGGCGGCGGAAGAGGAAGAGGAGGAGGAAGAAGAAGAAGTGGCGGCGGAAGCGATGCCTTGTCGATATCCAAGTACAAGTCGATTAACGAAATTTCAGAGCAAACAGAGATCCCAATTAAGGATCCAAAACAGGAGCGTCGAGTGTTCTCCTGCCGTCCGTGTGCGTCCGTGTGCGTGTCTGAGCTCAGGGGCTGTGTACACACGGGAACTGGGGCGTGCGTATGTGCGTTACACCGGTTGGTTGTGCGTACTGGCGCAGGTGTGTGTTTGTGTGTTTGTTTTTGTGTTTTGTGTGTGTGTGTGTGTGTGTGTGTGTGTGTGTGTGTGTGTGTGTGTGTGTGTGTGTGTGTGTGTGTGTGTGTGTGTGTGTGTGTGTGCGTGCGTGCGTGCGTGCGTGCGTGCGTGCGTGCGTGTGCGTATGTATATATGTGGGCACGCG
The DNA here is from genome assembly GCF_019202785.1 of Penaeus chinensis. Lineage (NCBI taxonomy): Eukaryota > Metazoa > Arthropoda > Malacostraca > Decapoda > Penaeidae > Penaeus > Penaeus chinensis. Next base: position 8,544,815 of record NC_061830.1, read on the forward strand.
TGGTTTATGCTATATTTACTTGTATCAACACGAATATATGCGTTACTTATCGTACGTGTGTGTGCGTATAGCCAGTTCTAAGAGTGGGCGGTGCGTACATGCGTTCTCGACCCCTGCGCATGTGTTTGTTTGTGCGTCGCGGGAGTGGGTGTGTGTAGAGCATAATGAAACGGAATATTAAATGGGGCGAACGGGCGGCCGGCCATCTCGCGGTCGATAAGTCATTCACGGCTCGACATGGGGTGCGCGCATGGGGAGGGGGAGGGGGAATTGAGGGAGAGAAGGAAGGGGAGAGGAGAAGGGAGTGGACACAAGGAGAGAATGGAGAGAGAATTAAACCAAAAAAGAACGAGCAAGGAGAGGGGAAAAGAGAGAGAAGGCAATGGGGGAGGGCGGGACGGGAGGAGGGAGAGGAGAGGAGGGGAAGGGAGAAGGCAGTGGATACAAGGAGAGAATGGAGAGAGATTAAAAAAATAGCCGAGAAAGGAAGAGGGGAAGAGAGCGGAGTGGAAGTGAGAGGTAGGGAGTATAAAGGGACGGGGAGGGGATAAGGAAGTGGACACAATGAGAGAATGAAGAGAGAATAGAAAAAAAATGGAGGAGAAAGAAAGAGAGACGATAGAAGAGAGAGAGAGGAGTGGAGTCGAGAAACTGATGAAAAAGAAAGACAGAATGGGGAGAAATAAGGGAGAGGGGAAGAGGACAGAGAGAGAGAGAGAATTAAGAAAATTAGGTCGAAGTAAAAGGGGCAAAGTGAAAAAAAAGAGGAGAATGATGAAGGGAAGACAAGAAAGAAAAGAACGAAGAAAAATTAGAGAGAAAGGTAAGAGAAATATTGAGAGGAGGGAAAAGGCGAAGAAACATGGAGAGGAGAATGAGGACAATACAGTAGAGAAGGAAAAGGAAGGGATTAGGACACGAAAGAGAGAACAATGAGAACAAATAGAGAAACGGAATACAAAAGAAGGACAGGGGAGAGGAGAGAGGAGAATGGGATAAGAAAAAAATGGGTGAGAATGAAGAGGGGAGAGGACACAGGAAGTAAATTACGAATAAAATAGGGCGACAAAGAATGAAGGCGCGCGGAAAAAAAAAAAGGAAAAGAAAAAGAAAAGCGAAAAAGTAGACAACAAAATTACCGAAACTAATGCAAAAAAAACAACCAAACAGCCCGAACAAAGACAAAAGACACGAAGCAACCCTCCTCCATTCCATATTTCCCTCCTTCTCTCCCTCCCACCCTTCCCCTCCTCCTCCCCTTCCCATTCCACCTCCCCCCTCCTCCTCCTCTCCCTACCACCCTTCCCCTTCCCCTTCCCTTTTCCCTTCCCATTCCCCCTTCCCCTTCCCCCATCCCCCACCCCCTCCTCCCCTTCCTCCCGCCTCAAGACGAGACAGAATCTGAATAAAGCATTAAAGGCAGATTCACGCTTTTCCTCAGACTGACCTATCATGCATACGGAATGACGACTCCTCACAGAACTGTCTTCGAAGTCATGCACGGCCACGGATGGAGGGGTGGTGGGGAGGGAATGGGGAGGGAGGGTAGGGAGGAAGGAAGAGGTGAAGGGGTGGTGGGGAGGAGATAGGGAGGGATGGAGGGAAGGGAGGGATGGGATAGAGGGGAGGGGGAAGAAGGGATGAAGGAAGGAAGGGATGGGAGGGAGGGATGAGGGAGGAAGGGATAGATAGCAGGTAGGCAGGGATGGAGGGAAGGGAAAGAGGGGATGAGGAAGATAGGAGTGGATGGAAAGAAGCAAAATAACAGGATAGGAGGAACGAGAGGGAGATAAGAAATGAAGGGATATAAAGGAAGGAAAATAAAATCTAGAGAAGGAAATAAATGAAAGAAACTAAAAATACCCGTGAGAAAATGACAAGAAAAGATAAAGAAAGAAAGAAAAATAAGAAAGAAAAACAGAACAGAAAATGGACAAAATTCTTTTCCTTGCTTCGTCTTAATTCCTTCAATTAACACAAAGCTACGTCCAATCATCAGATTATCTGCCGTGACTTAAACGAAAGTGTTGTTGCTGATTGTCACATTTGCTTTCCACGACGACAAAAAAGAGAAAAAAAAAAGAAAATAAAAGAGAGAAAAAAAAACATAAAAAGGCAATAACGACGATAGTCATTAGAAACAGACGGCTTGGAACTACATGTGTGACGTCGATGCAACGTTGCTGATTTTGCGATCTTCGGTTCACTCTGCGATTTGATTTGGGATTCTCGGTATCAAAAGGAAGGCTCGTGAATATTGAACACGTCCTTAATATTTGATTATGAAAATAAATAGGTGAATATACGACCAAGCGAACGCATCAATACGAAAACGTCAAGAGCTTAACTCGTAAACCTCGTTTTCAAAAATAACTGTCAATACATGTCATTGCATCTTTCACGCGTGAATTGCATTTGCAGTCGCTCTTCCCGACAATAAATGATGATGCAGCGAGAGCCATTGGCAGGTTTGACTTGAAAGAAGCCTTCCTATTGGCGGAAACGGTTGAAAGGAGACATCTGATTTGCTGAGAAAGCGAAGGAAGTCGTGGTAAAAGCAAGCAATTTAATTGGTCAGCCGGGGCCAGGCAACGTTAAGAAGACGTTTCACTGGCTCAAGTGCCTCAGCGTCATAAAGAGGAGATTTCATTGGCTAACAGTAATGGCAAGGCGTTGTAAGAGCGCAATTCATTGGCTCAAGTGGTGACGTGTAATTGTAAGAAGACAATTTATTGGCTGAAGTCCTGACCCGTAATTGCAAGAAGGCAATTCATTGGCCGAAGTGTTGACCCCTAATTGTAAGAAGACAATTCATTGGCTAAAGTGTCCAAGGAGTGACGAGGGGGGAAGATTTCACTGGCGGAAAATTATTGAAAATTAACCTTATATAAGCTTGCATTAGCTGGAATCCCGCTTCTGGCGCGCGACTTTAATCAGCTTAATTGCACCTCGGTGTTTATTTGCAACATGAAGAAGGCATTGCGACGGCGCAATGGGATCCTACGTCAGGATTAGTCTTAATTGTCTCCTGATTTCTCGACGGGCTGCTCCGGATGACCCTCCCGCGTGCTTTGTTTTGATTACTTGATTGTTTGCTTACTCTGGCTGGCACTCTCCCTCTCTCAACTTTGTCTCATTTTGTATTTTCCTGTTTCTCGCCCCTCGCAGACAGAAAAGGACAGGTTGCGAACCTCTCCTTGTCTATCTATCTCCCTCCCTCCCTCCCTCTCTCTCTCTCTCTCTCTCTCTCTCTCTCTCTCTCTCTCTCTCTCTCTCTCTCTCTCTCTCTCTCTCTCTCTCTCTCTGTCCGTCTATCTGTTTCTCACTCAACTCTTAATTCGTCTTTTCATGCTTTCTTTCCCTCTCTCCTTCCCTTCCCCCCCCTCCCTCCCACACTGCTTTTTATTCAAATTTTCTTTTTTCTCTCTCTCTGTTTCGTTCCTAACATACTTGCCTGTTTTCTTACTCTATGTCCTTCCTTCCTCCTCGTCTCTATCTCCTTCTACCTATCTCTCCGGTCTTTATCGCCGTCTCTGCCTTGTCTCCCCCTTTTCGCCTGTCCAAACCTTTCCTTTTTTTTTGCCTTAATAACCCCCCTCCCCCCTCCCCCTCCCCCCAGTCTCTCCTTTGCATTTTAATCTCTCTATACACCATCAACACGTGCAGTACTAGCCATTACGAGCGTAACTTATTTTCTCCCAAGCCTGTAATTCGCGACGGACAAATATAAACGAAATTACAAATGCGTTTAACTCCTTTTCACTCCTGGCGCACGAAACTGCAATGAAAATCGGGATAAGGAAATTAATTAAGGTTCTCGGACGCTGCCTTTCGTCGTTGCGAATAATTCCGTCGATTGAATTTTTTTTTTCACGAATCTTTCTTATCTATTCTTTTCAGTTTTGTTCTTTTTTTCTTTTTGGGACGATTTTTTTTTTTTATACTTTGTCACTGTTATTTTCTATGATCATTTTTTTTTTTTTTTGTTTCCTTAAATTATCGCTGTAATTTTCGTTTTCCTTTATTTCGAAGCGTGTCATTTTCTTTCCAATTACCGTTTATTTCGTTTTTATTTTACGTTTTTCTTTCGTGTTGCTTTCGCACTTTTCACAATCTTTATAGTATATCATTATAATCTCTTTTTCTTTTTCTTACATTTTATTCTTTGTAAAAAATAATAGAAAAGTAGTAGAAAGCGAGGAAATAAGAGAAACAAATAGAAATAGAGAATGAGAGAGAGAGAGAGCATTCATATTTGCATTTATCACAAAATAAACAACAACGATCGCATATTTACGAGAGTATTAAATCAACAACCACAGTCAACACGCAATCCATTCAGGTTTTAACACCGCTGAAAAATGTTATATTACACAGTACTTGATACGCCGTTTCGGTTAGTGTTAAAAATGATGAAATGTTATCGCCGCGGCAGTAACAGTGACGGTGATAATGACGACGGTTATGATTATGGGGTCATGAATCTGCTGGTGGCGATGGGTATTATGGAATCACCCTACATGTGATGGTGTAATATAGTGTTTCAGCAAGTGCTGGCTGATAACAGTAATAAGAGAGAAAGAGAGAGAAAGAGAGAGAGAGAGAGAGAGAGAGAGAGAGAGAGAGAGTCGATCACTCGTCGTTATGTAACCTACGGGTTTTGTGTCTACCGTAAAGACTCTTCTGTTGTGTCAGGTGCTCGTTATTGACTTTTGGCTCTTCATCTTTGTTTCCATCTCTCTTTCTTTGTCTGTCCGTCTGGCTGACCGTTCTTTATCCTCATCAACCTCGTTCACTTTTTCTGTCACTGTCTCTCTGTCTGTCTGTCTCTGTTCCTCTGCCTGCCCGCATGTCTCTTTTCCATTCTCTCTTTGTCTCTGTCTGTCCATCTGTCTTTTTTTTATCTCCCACTTTCTCTTACAACCCTCTTTAACTATCTTCCCCCCCCCCCCCCCCGTCTGTTTGTTTGTCTGTCTGTCTGTCTCTCCCTTTCCCCCTTTCTCTCTCCACCTCCCCCTCTCTTCCTCCCTTTCATTCCCCTTTCCCTTCTCCCGTTCCATCTTCTCCCCTTCCCTTTCTTTTCCCTTTCAATCTCCCCTTCCCTTTCTCCCCCCCTCCCCCTCTACCGTTCCCTTCCTCTCTCCTCTTCTCCCCTTCCCTTTCTCCACCCTACCCCTCTTCCTCTCCCTTTCAATTCCCCTCCCCCTTTCCCGTTCTCTTTCCCCCCTCCTCTTCTCCCCTTACCTTACTTTTCCCCTACTTTTCTCCACCCCTTCCCCTTTCCCCCCTCCTCTTCTCCCTTTCCCTTTCTCCCCTTCTCCCTCGTCCCAGCTCACCATCATTTTCGGGAATAACCTCCCGCACGGTAAACAAACTGAACAAGATATACCGCATCAACACCTTTCTTTCCAGCGCCTCGTCCCCGACACCGTGTGTGGCCAAGCACCGACGTCTGGCACCCACTCCCCCTCCCCTAACCCCATAGCACGTCCCCCTCCCACCCTTGCACCCTCACGAGCAGCCCCCTCCCACTCTTTACCCCCTATGAACATCTCCCACCCTTCACCCTCATGACCAGCCCCCTCCCTCGCTTGCACTCCCCCATAACCCATCCCCTTCCCATCCTTTCACCCCTCATAACCAACCCACTCCCCCCTTCACACCCCAAGACCATCCCCTGACCCTCTGCACCCCCATGAGCAGCCCCATGACAAGCACGATGACCGAGGATGCGTGACATTTAAATCCCCGCCAGACAATATTCTTCTCTGGAAGCCGGCACCGAGGAGGACGGTCGCGTGTGGCCTGCTCCTCGACAATGGGTGTGTGTGTGTACACCTCCCTGTCGAAGTTTCTCTCATTTATTCCTCTCTCTCTCTCGTTCCATTTCTTTGCCTCTATGTCTCTCTCTCTCTCTCTCTCTCTCTCTCTCTCTCTCTCTCTCTCTCTCTCTCTCTCTCTCTCTCTCTCTCTCTCTCTCGTTCTTTCTCTATTTACCTTTGTTTCTCTGACTCTCCCATGTTCTCTCTTCATGTTTGTCTCTCTGCTTCAGTCTCTGTCTCTGTCTCTGTCTCTGTCTCTGTCTCTGTTTCTCTCTCTCTCTCTCTCTCTCTCTCTCTCTCTCTCTCTCTCTCTCTCTCTCTCTCTCTCTCTCTCTCTCTCTCTCTCTCTCTCTCTCTCTCTCTCTCTCTCTCTCTCTCTCTCTCTCTCTCTCTCTCTCTCTCTCTCTCTCTCTCTCTCTCTCTCTCTCTCTCTCTCTCTCTCGCTCTCCCTTAATTATTTATTTTTATTTTTTTCTCTCTCTAACCAGACAACCACTTCCAGCAATTTGGTAATGCTACTGAGGGGCCACCGCCGCCACTTCTCCCACCACGACCTCTACCGCTACCAACGACCGCCACTACCACCTACCAACAGCCACCACCGCCACTGCCGCCGCTTCCAACGACCACCAACGTTGCCACCTCCCTGTCGCCCACAGCCTTTCAGGATAATAAGCCCCCCCCCCCCCCCCCCACTACTGCCCTGTCATCGCCTTTGCTGTCCGCTCTGATGCTATACAAAAGCGAGGGAGCCAATTCACACTCCACGTCCTCTCCCCCCCCCCCCCGTACTCCTTCCCTGCCTCCCTCCCTCCCTACTACCGTCTTTCTCATTCCCCTTCCCTGCCTCCATATCCCCGTCTCTCTCCGGGCTGTCTGTCTGTCTCTCTGTCCTATCACCCTATCCCTACCCCCCCCCCTGTCTATCCCTCCTCTTATCCTATTTACCTCCTTACCTCTCTCTCTCTCTTTTCTCCCCCTTTCCCTCTTCCTCGCAAATTTACCTCCTTACCTTTCCCTGTCTTTCCCTTTTCTCCCTCCCTCTCCCTACCTCCCTTCCCTCCCTACCTACCGCGAAGGAAAAACGCCCAAGCACCCTCATGGGCGTGGCGGCGGCAGCGGGGAAGAGGGGGGCGACAGGGAGAGAGGTAGCGGGAGTTACAGTAAGCGAGAACTATGTGTTTAGTCAGAGGGAGAAGAGGGGATGGGGGAAGGAAGGAGAGGGGAAGGGGGATGGGGGATGGGGGAAGAGGGGAAGGGGGAAGGGAGGAGAGGTGAAGGGGGATAGGGGAAGGGAGGAGAGGGGAAAGGGGAAGAGAGGGGGGCCGCACTCAACTTGTTATTTTGTTCGGACAAGTGCTGGCGCGCGCGAGAACTAGGGGAGTAGAGGAGAGCAAAAGATAAAGGGAGAGAGTGGGGCTGGGAGAGGGTGTGATAAAGTAAGAATGAGAAAGATAGATACGAGAGCGAAAGAGGGAGATGGAAAGGGCAAGAGGAAGAGGAAGAGGTAGGGAGGGAGAGGGAGGGATAGGGAGAGAGAGGGAGAGAGGGAGAGAGGGAGGGAGAGAGGGAGGGAGGGAGGGAGGGAGGGAGGGAGGGAGGGAGGGAGGGA
>NC_061830.1:8557248-8562248 GCF_019202785.1 Penaeus chinensis
AGGGAAGGAGAGAGAGAGAGAGAGAGAGAGAGAGAGAGAGAGAGAGAGAGAGAGAGAGAGAGGAGAGGAGAGAGAGAGAGAGAGAGAGAGGAGGGAGGAAGAGGGAAGGAGGAGAGAGGAGAGAGAGAAAGAGAGAAAGAGAGAGAGAGAGAGAGAGAGAGAGAGAGAGAGAGAGAGAGAGAGAGAGAGAGAGAGAGAGAGAGAGAGAGAGAGAGAGAGAAGGCGAGGAAGAAGAAGAAAGAAGATTCAGAAAAAAAAGTAAATCAGATCTTAGTATTTGAATTTCAGGAAGCTCTCGATAACCGGTAAAAATCCGACCAATGGCAAAGCAGGACGGGCAGGTAACCCCCGACAGGTAGCCAATCACAGCACTCCTCGCGACTTAGTAGAATAATTGCAAAGTTCCTGCTAAATTAGGAAGCTAATTACATTGTTCCTTTAGATTTGGTTGGACAATAATAAGCAAAAATTGGGTAACGAAATTATATCTCACACGATGTAGTCTCGCGTCGCCTTCATGAATTTAGCTATTAAAGCCCCACGGGTCGCGCCGAGGGGGGGGGAAGGGAAATTAAGCCTACGGAACGGGGACATTAAGGTCCACATTCCGGTGCACGCGACGCCACAGACTCACGTCATCCGCACACGTTACCGAAGCCGAAAAAATGGTAGTGTGAATTACAGAGAGGAAACCCACATTGCGTGCTGGGCGAGAGGGGGAGAAACTGTGGAACGGCGGGAGGGGAGAGGGAGGGGGAGGAAAGGGACAGGGAGAGAAACGATGGAACGGTGAGAGGGGGGAGAGAGAGGGGCAGAATGGGGAGAGGGAGGGCGAGAGGGAGAGAAATGGTGAAACGGCGAGAGGAGTGAGAGAGAGAGAGAGAGAGAGAGAGAGAGAGAGAGAGAGAGAGAGAGAGAGAGAGAGAGAGAGAGAGAGAGAGAGAGAGAGAAAGGAACGGTGGAAAGGCGAGAGGGAAGAGGGAGGGGGAGAAAGGGGAAAGGGAAAGGCAAGAAAGAGGAGAAAGAGGGCGAGAGGGGGAGAAAGGGGAAAGGGAAAGGCAAGAAAGAGGAGAAAGAGGGCGAGAAGGGGAGAAACGGTAGAACAACGGGAGGGAAGAGGGAGGGTGAGAAAGGAGAAATGGCGGAACGGCGAGACGGAGGAAGAAAAAGGGGAAAGGGAGGGGGAAGGGAAAGGGGAAAAGAAGGGGAGAAGGTAGAGAAGGGAGAGGGGAAAGGGAGGGGGAGAAATGAGAAAGGAGTGCATGCGAGAGGGAATAGGAAGGTGGGTAAGGAGGAAACGGTGTGAGATGGGAGAAGGGAGAGGGGAAACGGGAGTAACGGAGGAACGGTAAGAGGGAAGAGGGGAGAGGGGGAGAAGGGGAAACGATGTGAGATGGGAGAACGGAGAGGAGAAAGAGAGGGGAGAGGCAGGGAAGCAGAGGAGGGGGAGAATGTAGAAATGGAAGAACAAGATGGGAGAGATGAGAAGAGACTGGAGAAGGGAGAAATGAAGGAACGGCGACCAGAAAGCGGGGAGAAGGAAAAAACAACAACAAAGAACGTAAGAATGAAAAATGGAAAGAGGAAGAAAAGGGAAACAGAGGACCGGCGAAAGGGAAGCGGAAGGAGTGAATAAATCTATGAGAATAAGGGGGGTACGAGAAAACAAGAGAAGCAAAGGAGGGAAATGGGGGAGACAAAAAGGAATAACGGAGGAACGGCGAGTGAAGGAAGTGAAGAATTTTGAAATGGAGAGAGGAACGGAGGGAGGAGATGGATAAAATGGAAGGAGGGTAGGAGCGAAGGAACTGACAGATGAGAGAGAACGAATAACGGAAGAGATACAAGAAAAAAAGGATTAAAGTAGAAACAGAGAGACAACAAGAGGGTGTGCCAAACAAGGGTAATTAGAGAGAATGAGGAAGGAAAGCAAGGGCAAAAAAAGAAAAGGCGTTATAAGAAATGAAGAGAAAAGAAGAAGAAGAAGAAGAAGAAGAAGAAGAAGAAGAAGGAAGCGTGGAATGAAGAAGGAAGAGGGACAAAGGTGAAAAGGGGAGAGGAGAGAGGGAGAAGAAAGTAGAAGGATGAAGAAAAGAGAAATGAAAATACGAAATAGGGAAAACAAAAGAAAATGGAAAGAGGAAAGGGAGAGAAAAGAAAAGAATGAGAAGGAAGAAATGAAGGGAAGGAATGGGGAAGAACAAAAGGACTAGACGGGAGAAAGAGGAAAACAAAAAAAAGTGTAAATAGAGTAGAAGGAAGATGAAAAGAGGAACAGAAATTACGAGAGAGGAACGAAGAGAAAGTGAAGAAAGAGAGGCTGAATAAAGAGAGCCCAAAGCAGAGAATGAAGACAGAAAAGCGGTAAATGGAAGGCAGATGAAGAGCGAAAAGGAACGAAAAGGGGAATGAATGAAGCAAGGCAAAGAGAAATGAGGGAAAGAGAAGATGAACAAAGAGAACCAAAAGGAGAGAATAAAGAAGGGCACACACGGAGGGAGGGAGAGGGCGGTGTAAGTGAGCGTGTCACGTCAGGAAGGCAGTAGTGTTAATCTGGGCTGTCACGACTCGCCTGCACTCCCGGGGCTAGGCAGCGGGGGGGGGGGGGGGCATTACTGGTCAGTCCTACCCTTTACCTCTTACCCCCTACCCCTACCCCTTGCCTCTTACCCCCCCTACCCCATACTCCCCTTCCCTCCTTCTCATTGTCCTTCTCCCCCTGCTCTCTCCCTCCCCTTTCCACTTTTTCTTCTACTGCTCCTCCTCCTTTCTTCTTCTCTTCCTTCTTTTCCTTCTCCTTCCGTTCCTCATCTTCAACTTCCTGGCTGTGGATATAGACGTGTTTCTCTCTCTGTATCCTCTTCAATTGTCTTTTTTTCTAATTTCTCGCTTTCTTTCTCGTATTACTGCTTTATTTTCTTCTATTTTTCTTTCTTCTTCCCTTCATCTTCCTCACTTTCCCGACACCGGGTATGAAGGTCTCTCTCTCCTCATTGTTCTTTCCTTCCTCCTTATCTTTCTTCTCCTTTTCTTCCCCTTCCCTTCCTTCCTTTTCTTCCTCTTCTCTTCCTTCCTTTTCTCTTCCTCATTTCCCTAATTGAAGATACACAGCTGACTTTCTGCCCATCTCTTCTCATTCGATTTTTTCCCGTTCCCCTATTCTCCCATTTTCCCTTTCCCTTTTTCTTCCCTTCCACTTCTCTCTCCCTCTTTTACTACTATCCTCCCGTTTGCTTCATGACAGCGGTAGCTCTCCCTCTTCCCCTCTCCTTGTCATTCTCCTACTTTTTCTCATTTCCCCTCACCCCTATGTCTTTCTCATTCTTCCCCTCCCTCCTCTCTCTTCTTCTTCTTGCCTTCCTTCCTCTTCCTCCTCCTTCTTGCCTTCCCTCCTCTCTCTTCTTCTTCTTGCCTTCCTTCCTCTTCCTTCTTCTTCTTGCCTTCCTTCCTCTTCCTTCTTCTTCTTGCCTTCCTTTCTCTTCCTTCTTCTTCTTGCCTTCCTTCCTCTTCCTCCTCCTTCTTGCCTTCCCTCCTCTCTCTTCTTCTTCTTGCCTTCCTTCCTCTTCCTCCTCCTTCTTGCCTTCCCTCCTCTCTCTTCTTCTTCTTGCCTTCCTTCCTCTTCCTCCTCCTTCTTGCCTTCCCTCCTCTCTCTTCTTCTTCTTGCCTTCCTTCCTCTTCCTTCTTCTTCTTGCCTTCCTTCCTCTTCCTTCTTCTTCTTGCCTTCCTTTCTCTTCCTTCTTCTTCTTGCCTTCCTTCCTCTTCCTTCTTCTTCTTGCCTTCCTTCCTCTTCCTTCTTCTTCTTGCCTTCCTTCCTCTTTCTTCTTCTTTCACCCCCCTTTTCTCTTTAATCCCTTCCCACTTCTACTTCTTCCTCTTTCCTATCTCCTTTCCTCTTCCTACTTCCTCCTTTCCCCCTCTCCTCTTCCTCGTCCTTTCTCTTCCCTTCCTTCTATTCCTCTTCTTTAATCCCCCTCACTTCTTTCCCCTTATTCATAACTTCCTCCCCCTTCTCCTTCCCCTGCTTCTCCCCTTCCATCTCTTTCCCTCTCCCCTTCTAAGAAAGGAAAATGAGAAGAGAAGAAAAGAATAAAAGGGGAAATAAAGGACAGCCAAAGTACCCCCCCCCCCCCCACAAGTCAAGACACGACAAGAGAGGAAAAAAAGAAAAAAGAAAAACAAACAAAAAAGACAAGAAAAGAAAAGTAAAAAAGAAAAAATTAAACAAAGAAAAAAAAAAAAATGCTAAAAAAGGAAAGAAGAACGAAAGAAGAAAAACTGGACTTTCCAGGTCATCCCCGCAACCACTCCACCTGGCGGGTCACCTTAGCTTATAACTAATTAACAGGCCATGAAGGTAAGAGGCGCGTGGCGGTGGCGGGGTGGGGTGGGGGGTGGGGACTTGGGGGAGGGGCAATGGGGGGGGGGGGAAAGAGGGGCAATGGGGCGTCTGAGGGAGGGGGAAAGAGGGGAAATGAGGAATCTGAGGGAGGGGGAGAGCCAGGTAAGGGGGGAATCTGAGGGAGGGGGAGAGCGGGGGTAATGGGAGGACCTAGAGGAGGGGAGAAAAGGAAGGGGAGATGTAATGGGAGGGAAGGGAGGGGAGAGAGAAGCTAAATTGGGGGGAGGGGGGCAGCAAAGATGATATATGAATGGTGGGCGGGGGATAAAGAGGGAAATAGAGGGGTAGATTAATAGAACGAGAGTGAGGTAGATCGAAGAAACGCTGAGGGAGTGCAAGAGAACGAGATGAAAAAGAAAGATCGAGATAAAAAAAAGGGAAATAGAAGAGAAGTGAAGAGAGAAGAAACAAAAGAGAAGAGAGATAGGGAATAGAGAGAGGGAGGGAGGGAGGGGGAGGGACTGAGAGACAGAGGGATAGAGGGATAGAGGGATAGAAATATAAATATATATATATATATATATATAGAGAGAGAGAGAGAGAGAGAGAGAGAGAGAGAAGGGGGGGGGGGGGCGAGGAGAGAGAGAAGAGGGAGAAGAAA
>NC_061830.1:8574748-8584748 GCF_019202785.1 Penaeus chinensis
GAGCGAGTGAAGAACTGCGTGAGAAAAGCAAATGGAGATTTTCAACTTCATTGAACGTGCATGTGTCTATATATATATATATATATATATATATATATATATATATATCACACACACCTCTGTGTATATACATACACATACACACACACACATATATGCATATATACATATACATACACATACATACACACACACACACACAAACACATACGTACATACATATATACATACATACACACATATAGATATAAGTGTGTTTGTGTGTGTCTGTGTATATGTATATGTATATGTATGTAGTTATGTATGTGTGAATATATGCATATGTATGTTTTTATGTGTGTACACACACACACACACACAGATGTATACATATATACATATATACATAAATAAATACATACATAAGCACACACACACAAATATATATATATACTTATTCATATATATACACATATATATACATATGTTCACACACACACACACACACACACACACACACACACACACACACACATACACACATATATATGCATATGACTGCCGCGATGGTCAAGTGGTTAGAGCAATTCCCCGTCGCGGCGGTCGTAAAAATGCCTGCGCTCTGACTGCTCTCGAGCGCGAGAAAACGACATAATGCCTTGAGAAGTCAAACGCAGGTGTCGTAGGGGAATTCACCGCCGTGACACAAGTATCAGCGCGCCGAACCGCGGTTGATTAGGAAGGGCATCCAATCAGGCAAGGGTGACACAGCCATATAACCTCTCAATAGTGAATTGAGAGAGGCCTATGTCCTGCAGTGGAATGAATGGCTGTTAAATAATATATGCATATATATATATATATATATATATATATGTATATATAATGTGTATATAATGTGTATATATATGTATATATATAGAGAGAAAAATAAATAGAGTAAGAGAAATAACGGGAAAGAGAAAGATAAAAACAGACAGACGGAAAGGGGTAAAGCGAGCTAGAATAACATAAAAAAAAATCTCTATCTAATCCCCATCGCCCTATACAGATGCTATAATGAATAAAACACATTATCCAACACACTTTTAACATGTACTGCCTCGTATACGTCGCATCCCAAGTGATAAATGTCTCATACAGACAGACTTACCGACGATGACTATTACAACACACGAGTTGTATATTTCCTGGTTATAAATCTGGAAGTGAAAGATGGGGGAGAAGGGGATGGGAGAGGAGAAATACGAAAGGAGGAAGGAAGGAAGGAAGAAGAGTAGGAAGGAAGGAGAAAGGGAGGGGAGGAGGAAAGAAGAAGGGGGAGAATGAAATAGGGGGGAGAGGAGGAGGAGGAGGAGGAGGAGGAGGAGGAAGAAGAGGAGGAGAAGGAGGAAGAAGGGGAAGGAGGACAACATTAAGACGTCAACACCAAAAGGTGTAATTCAAGGAAGAAAAAAAATAAGACAAAGGTGATTGATGATGATGAAGATGGCGAAAAAGAAAGAAAGGAAAGAAAAATAGGAGAAATAAGGAAAAAAAAAATATATAATAATAACAATCATAATAATAGGAAAAGAAGAAAAAGAAAAAGAAAAAGAAAAAGAAGACAGTAAAACAGAAACAGAAGAAAATAAAGAAAGCAAAAACAAAAGAAGAAAATCGAATGAAAAAAAAAAAAAAAAAAAAAAAAAGGCAAGCAGCAGCATCACAACCAACCAACCAGAAAAAAACAAAAGAAAATAAGAACCCAGACTCCCCGCCAGCCAAGAGCAAAACAATGACCAAAGAAGGTCAAAATTCCGCCATGGCCAAAAAGAGGAAGCCAGACGCGCACGCCAGAAGGCAAGTTTCGCGCGCTTTTCTTGCGGGTCGGGGCTCGGCGGCGCCAAAATGGGATTACGGGCTTAAGGAAATTTCCGCCGCCGACCTCGCCTCGTAAATGTTATGTACCTATTTACCTTCTTTTTTTTTTACGGGTGTTGATGTACCGGATTTTGTTGTTATGAAACATCCATTTACTTTTATGTTTTTTTTGTTTGTTTTTTGCTGTTGTGTCGTTTTTTTTATGTTGTCATGATATGCTAATTCACCTTTTTTCTTTTCCTTTTTTTTTCTTAGTCTTGTACTTTTTTGTTGTTGTCATTATGTACCTTTTCTTTTTACTTGTGCCGTTTTTTGCTGCTGTCATTTTGTACCTCTTTATCTTATTGATTTTTTTTTTTTTTGTCTTTTCTTTTTTCCTTGTTTATATCTTGTTCCGTCTGTCGTTGTTCTTATTGCTCTTGGTTATATCCATTTTATTTTATTTTTAACTTCATATCTTAAACTGTTTTGTTGTTCCTCTTTTGAATATAACTTTTATTTTAGTTTAGCTTATTGTTCATTTATCGGTGTTATCATTTGGAGACGTTCCTTTGGCCCTCTGTTTATTATAACCGCTGAATTCAAACAATAAAGAGAAAGAAAAAGAAATTAAGAGAGAATCAGTAAAAATAAAGACATTAAAAACAGAAACAAAAAAGAAATAACCAAAAACAAAAAAAGAGAGAGAGAGAAAGAAGAGAAACCGAAAGAAAGAAAACAACAACATAGAAAGAGAAATACGAGACAATATAAAAAAAAAAAACTACAATAAAAAAAAGAAAAAAAAGAAAGAAAACTAAGACAGAGAAAACCGAAAGAAAGAAAGAAAACAACAACAAGATAGAAAGAGAAAGACAATAAAAAAAAAAAAAACTGTAAAAAAATAAAACATAAAAAAAAAAATAATAAAAAAAAAAAAAAAGAAACCTAAGACAGAGCAATGACGAAAGGCTTACGGCTTACTCGTAACCCCAGAAACGAGAGGAGGCAAATCTGCGGGGAATTCCAAGTCACATGTTCCTTAAGCTAATCTCTCAGACATTTAGGTCAGACAAACCTCTTATTTTTTTCCATTTTCTCTCTGGTTTTCGTTATTCCTTATTCTTTTTTTTTCATCTTCTTTTTTTTATATGTCACGTGTCAACATGCAAAGGAGAAACGTGGATGTGGATGGAAGAGGCGGGGGGGGGGGGGAGAAGAGTAGGTGGAGGGAGGAAGGGGATAAGGGGAAGGAAGAGGAAGAGGGGGAGGAAGAGGAGGAGGAGAAGGAGGAGGAGGAGGAGGAGGAAGAGGAGGAGGGGGAGGAGGAGGAGGAGGAGGAGGAAGAGGAGGAAGAGGAAGAGGGGAAGGGGGGAGGAGGAGGAGGAAGAGGAGGAGGAGGAGGAAGATGAGGAGGAGGAGGAAGAGGGAGAAGAGGGGAAGGAAGAGGAGGAGGAGAAGGAGAAGGAGGAGGAGGAAGATAAGGAGGGGGAGGAGGACGAGGAAGGGATGATAATGATAATGATGATAATGAGGAGGATGAGAAAAATAAAAATAAAAGGAAAAAGAAGCAGAAGAAGAAGAAAAAGAAGAAGAAGAAGAAGAAGAAGGAGCAAGCAGAGGGTGGGCAGGTTAGCGAATTGAGCTTTCAGAGTGGGTGGGGTGGGTGGGCAGGTTAGCGAATTGAGCTTTCAGAGTGGGTGGGGTGGGTGGGCGGAGTTTTCAGAGTGGGTGAAATGAGTTTCCACGGTGGGGTGGCCGAGAAAGCTGGCAAAACGGGGTGACAGATTGTCCGAGCATAATGGGTTAGGACAAAGGAGCTGACAAAGTGGGTTGGAAGAGCAAGTGGGTTGGCAGTGGTAGTAGTAGTAGTAGCAGCAGTATTAGAAGTATATGTAGTAGTAGTAATAGTAGGCCTAGTTGTAGTAATAGTAGCAGAAGTAGTAGCATAAGTTTAAATAGTAGCAGCAGCAGGAGCAGCAGCAGCAGCAGCAGTAGTAGTAGACGTAGTAATAGTAGTAGGTAGTAGTAGTAGTAAGAAGTAGTAGTAGGTAGTAGAAGTAGTACTAGTAGTAGTAGTACTAGTAGTAGTAGTACTAGTAGTAGTAGTACTAGTAGTAGTAGTACTAGTAGTAGTACTAGTAGTAGTAGTAGTAGTAGTAGTAGTAGTAGTAGTAGTAGTAGTAGTAGTAGCAGAAGCAGAAGCAGAAGCAGAAGCAGAAGCAGAAGCAGAAGTAGAAGTGGAAGTAGAAGTCGTAGTAGTATTAGTAGCAGTATCAGCAATGATTTCCTTTTTGGCTAAACGTACCGAACCGACTCGAAAGAAAGAAGCAAACGGAGGCAGGACCCCCGAAGCGGGCACACGCCTGGCCGCGACTTGGTGGCATCGCGTGTCAGAGTGCCAGCTCTTGTTTGAGTGGCACTCCCACGGCACTGGCACCGCCGCGAGAACACAAAAACGTTATGTGTAATTAAGACAAGACGGGGAAAACACACTCCGGAAGCGGGTCGAAAACGAACAGCGAAAGTAAGAGGCACCGAGAGGAGACGGGTAGGAGGGGGAGGGGGGGGGGGTCGTACTGGGCATTGGGGGAAGGGTAGGGGGTCGTTCTGGGCGTTGGCGGGGGGGGGGGGGGTAAGGAGGGAGGGTTCGTACTGGACGCTGATGAGGAGAGTGGGGGTCGTATTAGATCTTGGGGAGGAGTGGGGGTATTGGGCGCCGGTGGGGGTGATAAGGGAGGGGTCGTACCGATGGGGGGGGGGAGTAAGGAGTCGTACTGGGAGTTAGGAGGTGAAGGGGTTGTGATGGTGATATTGCGGTGAATAAAATGATGGCGATCTTGGTTGCTATGGCAACGACGACGCTGATGAAATCGTACGTATACATTTTATACCTAATAATTCAAAATGGCCTCCTTTCCTTATCTCCCTAACCGGAATACTCAGCCACACATACATTGATAACTATCACCTTCACCAACACCGTTTGTATCACTACCAACACCATCCCTATGACTTTCACCAACACATTTCCCATTATCATCTACTTTACTTACATTATCCTCATTACTAACTCCATCACAGTCACCTTCCCAGCGCCATCTCCATCAGTTGCATCAACATCACCATCCCCATCACTTTCACCTTCGCCAGCACCATCCTCATGTTCACTTTCGCCAACATTATCCCCATCATCTTTACCTTCGCCAGCACCATCCTCATGTTCACCTTCGCCAACACCATCGCTATCACCTTCACCGTCGCCAACACCATCCCATCACCTTCGCCAAGGCCATCCCCATCACCTTCACCTTCACCTTCGCCAAAACCACCTTCATCACCTTCACCTTCACCAACACCATTCTAATCATCTTCACCTTCGCCAACACCATCCCCATCACCTTCACCTTCACCTTCGCCAACACCATCACCCTCACCTTCGCCAACACCATCGCTATCACCTTCACCTTCGCCAACACCATCCCCCTCACCTTCACCAAGAACATACCCATCACCTTCACCAACACCATCCATATCACCTTCACCTTCGCCAACACCATCCCAATCACGAAATGGAAGGAAGGGAAGAGAGTGGGGAGGGAGAAGAGGGGGGAGAAGGGGGGAGGGAAGAGAGAGAGAGAGAGAGAGAGAGAGAGAGAGAGAGAGAGAGAGAGAGAGAGAGAGAGAGAGAGAGGGAGAGAGAGAGAGGGGGGGGGGGAGAGGGAGAGGGAGAGAGAGAGAACTAGAGAGAGAGAGCGAGAGAGAGAGAGAGAAAGACAGAGAGAGAGAGAGAGAGAGAGAGAGAGAGAGAGAGAGAGAGAGATAGAGTTAGAGAGAGATATAGAGTTAGAGAGAGAGAGAGAGTTAGAGAGAGAGAGAGAGAGAGAGAGACAGAGAGAGAGAGAGAGAGAGAGAGAGAGAGAGAGTTAGAGAGAGAGAGAGAGAGAGAGAGAGAGAGAGAGAAAGACAGAGAGAGAGAGAGAGAGAGAGAGAGAGAGAGAGAGATAGAGAGATAGAGTTAGAGAGAGAGAGAGAGTTAGAGAGAGAGAGAGAGTTAGAGAGAGAGAGAGAGAGAGAGAGAGAGAGAGAGAGAGAGAGAGTTAGAGAGAGAGAGAGAGAGAGAGAGAGAGAGAGAGAGAGAGAGAGAGAGAGAGAGAGAGAGAGAGAGAGAGAGAGAGAGAGAGAGAGCGAGAGAGAGAGTTAGAGAGAGAGAGTTAGAGAGAGAGAGAGAGAGAGAGAGAGAGAGAGAGAGAGAGAGAGAGAGAGAGAGAGAGAGAGAGAGAGAGAGAGAGAGAGAGAGTTAGAGAGAGAGAGAGAGAGTTAGAGAGAGAGAGAGAGAGAGAGAGAGAGAGAGAGAGAGAGAGAGAGAGAGAGAGAGAGAGAGAGAGAGAGAGAGAGAGAGAGAGAGAGTTAGAGAGAGAGAGAGTTAGAGAGAGAGAGAGAGAGAGAGAGAGAGCGAGAGAGAGAGAGAGAGAGAGAGAGAGAGAGAGAGAGAGAGAGAGAGAGAGAGAGAGAGAGAGAGAGAGAGAGTTAGAGAGAGAGAGAGAGAAAAAAAGAGAAGAAAAGAAACGAGACGAGAAAGGAGAAGGGAGAAGAGCAGAGAGAGGGGGAAGAGAAAGGGAGAGGAGCAAGCAGGAGGAGGGAAGAACTGCACCATTTTATTCGCTCTCGCATCATCATTTATTTAGGCCCATCGTCGGGGCGGAGGACGTGGGGCTGTAATTAGGCTCTGGCATGCACCACGGCCCCGCCCCCTTTGGCAGGGGGGAGGATGGGAAGAAGGAGGAGAAGGAGGAGGAGGAAGAGGAGGAGGTGGAGAAGTAGGAGGAGGAAGAGGAGGAGGTGGAGAAGTAGGAGGAGGAAGAGGAGGAGGAAGAGGAGGAAGAGGAAGAGGGGAAGGAAGAGGAAGGGAAGGAAGAGGAGGAGGATGGGGGGAGAGCAGGGAGAGGAGGAGGTGAAAAGGTGGAGAAGAGGTGAAGAGGTGGAGAAGAGAAGTTGGGAAGGAGAGGAGTAAAGAGGGATAGCGGGAGAAGGGGAGAGGAGAGGTGATAGGGGAGAGCAGGAGAGTGGGGAGCGGGAGGAGTGATGATCGGAGGGGGAGAGGAGATGAGAGGGGAGAAAGGGGGAAAGGTGGAAGTGAAGGAGAGGTATGGCAGACAAAGGGAGGGGGAGAAAGTGAGAGAGAAGAGGGAGGAGCAAGGGGAACGAAGAGGGAAGAGGAAGGAGAAGAAGGGAGATGGGGGAGGGAGGGAGGGAGAGAGAGAGGGAGAGAGAGAGAGAGGGAGGGAGAGAGAGAGAGAGAGAGAGAGAGAGAGAGAGAGAGAGAGAGAGAGAGAGAGAGAGAGAGAGAGAGAGAGAGAGAGAGAGAGAGAGAGAGAGAGAGAGAGAGAGAGAGAGAGAGATAGAGATAGAGATAGAGATAGAGATAGAGAGAGTGAGAGAGAGAGAGAGAGAGAGAGAGAGAGAGAGAGAGAGAGAGAGAGAGAGAGAGAGAGAGAGAGAGAGAGAAAGAGATAGATAGAGAGAGAGAGAAGGAGGGAGGGAGCAAAAGAAAAAGGCAGAGAGAGACATTAGATGTACAGTCCAACAGAAAAGAAACGAAACACACATAAAAAGATCATAAGTAGAAGAGAGGGGGCAAAAAAAAGCGAAATGGAGAAGGGAACGGCAGAAGAGGGGGGGAGGGAGGAAGGGAAGGGGGGAGCTAACGACCGGCCATCTTGTCGCAGTCATCTTGTGTGGCAGCATCTATTATTGATGCCGCGAGCCCTGTATATGCGCAACGCTCATGTGTGCGTGTGTGTGTGCAAGTATGTCTACGATTGTGTGTTCATGTGTACGTATACAGGACGTATACATGCACGTTTATGTATACACATATGCGTGTACAACTGTATGCATTTAAAGTATGCGTAAATGTTTAAACGTGTGTGTGTGAATATACTTACCTGTCAGTGTTTACGTATGTGTGTATTTACGTGTGCGTCCCTCCCTGGATTGTTATCGTCCGAGGGGAGAAGGGGGAGGCACTTAAGTGGATGGAGCGGACAAGGGGACCAGGAAAGTGTTTGGCGTGTGCGGAAGAGGGAGAGGGGGAAAGGGGAAGAGGGAGAGGGGGAAAGGGGAAGAGGGAGAGGGAGAGGGGGGAAGGGGAAGGGGAAGAGGGAGAGGGAGAGGGGGAAAGGGGAAGAGGGAGAGGAAGAGGGAGAGGGGGGGAGGGGAAGAGGGAGACGGAGAAGGAGGGCAGGGAGGAGGGAGGGGAACAGAGAGAAAAACGAGGAAGGAGATTGGTGGATTTCGAGCGGGAAGGGGCGTGTCTATCTGGGGGAGAGACCGAGGCAAAGGTCAAAGGAATGAGGAAAGGGAGGGAGGGAGAGAGGGATAGAGCAATATATATATATATAATATATATATATAAATATATATATATATGTATATGAATAAAATTACATATAGCACACACGAGCTTTCCAAGAGGAGATAAGAAGCCGTCAATTAACCAAGACGTGATGAAATAAAAATAGAAAATAGTATAAGAAAAAAACGCATCAATATCTCACCAAAGACCGCCAGCGACAGACAGCTAATTCTACGGATAATAAAACGTCTTTCTCGCTCTGTCCAGAATCATTTATGGGGAATATTCGATTGAAGACGAAACAGATACCTGGTGGAGCAGTCTTACTATTTTTTTACCTTGAGAGGGAGAGAGGGCAGGAGGGAGAGAGGGAGAGGGAAGGAGGGAGAGAAGGAGAGGGAGGGAGGGAGGGAGGGAGGGAGGGAGGGAGGGAGGGAGGGAAGAAGGGAAGATGAGAAGGAGGGACGGAGGAAGAGGGAGGGACGGAAGAAGAGGGAGGGACGGAGGAAGAGAGAGGGAGAGAAAGCGAGGAAGAGAAAGAGAAGAGAAGAGAGAAGAGAGAGAATGTTGTTAAAACCTTTCGTCACGTAGCGAGCGAGCAGGTGTTGGGCTGAAGCTGCGCTGTGACCCAATCGCCTCTTTTCGTAATGATATTGAGAATGTGTAAGAATTGCGTTATCGACAATGTCAGCGATAGTAATAAATGGTAATGGATTAATGATAATGATGGTCATAATGATCACGATAAACATGATGATGATGACGATGATGATGATGATGATGATGATGATGATGATGATGATGATGATGATGATGGTAATGATGATGATGATAGTGATGATAATAGTAATAATTACAATAATAATAATAATAAAAATAACGATAAAGGTAATCATAACAAAAACAATGGCAATAATAATATACTAAAATGATAATGATAATTTTATTACTTATAATAATAATGCCAATAAAAACAATAAAAACAATAAGAATAATTATTATCATCATTACCATCATAACAATAAAAATAACGCTTAATGATAATAATAATATTAACAATACTATCAACAAAACAAAAAAAGGTTACAGCATAGTAACAACTTGAACTGTGATAATATCATGTGGAAAAAAACGTAGAATTATTAACAAGTGCATGTGATGTTTAAAATAACCATTTTCCACGCGTAGAAATCTAAATAAATTGAAATAAATTGAAATAATGAATAAATATTATAAATTGAAATTCAGAAATGCTGTGAAATCAAACCCTTGCAAGCTTTATTTCAAACATAGAATGAAAAGAATCCTAAACACAAAATACAGTATACTCTAACGCGAAAAATATATTACGCTGAACCAAATCTTTACATAAAAGAGAAGATAAAAAAAAAAAGTTTTCGCCCCTTCCTCACAACATATATATATATATATATACACATACATATTCAAACCAAATAGTAACTGAAGAAAAAGAAACAAACATCGTTAAATAAATTCCCGAAAAAAGGAATTACCATTATTACCATAAAAAAAATCGATATAAAAATCCCGTCACAATTTTCCAGAAAAAAAAACAAACAAACGTGAAAACATATCCTCAGACTTCTGCGGTTTAAAGCACGTGTTGTTGTTTTTTTTTTTTTTTAGCTATATCAGCGTTATCATCCATTTGCTAATTATTATCATTATTATTTTTTTTTTTTTTTTTTAAGAATTCGGACAACGCGAGGTATGTTATTTCGAAATGGCTACGTGAGTGTGTGTTTGAGATGGTATTTGTGTGTATTTGTGTGTGTGTGTGTGTGTGTGTGTGTGTGTGTG
>NC_061830.1:8597248-8599748 GCF_019202785.1 Penaeus chinensis
AAAAGTTTAAAAGGAATTAAGATAAGAAAAGGTAAAAGAAAATAGGATAAAAGTAAATGATGTTGATATAGTTGATATGATCAGAAAGAGAGAAAGAGAGAAAGAGAGAAAGAGAGAGAGGGAGAGGGAGAGGGAGAGGGAGAGGGAGAGGGAGAGGAGAGAGAGAGAGAGAGAGAGAGAGAGAGAGAGCGAGAGAGAGAGAGAAGAGAGAGAGAGAGAGAGAGAGAGAGAGAGAGAGAGAGAGAGAGAGACACAAAGAGAGAAAGAGAGAAAAGGGAGATAAAAATAAAGAGAAAGGAAGATAAAAAGAAAGAGAAAGGGAGATAAAAAGAAATAGAAAGGGAGATAAAAGGAAAACGATAGAGAAAGAGAGAGAAAAAGGGAGTGAAAGAAAGAAAGAGAAGAGAAAGAGAAAGAGAAAGAGCGTGAGAAAGAAAAAGTTTCTATTTCCCTCAACGCCATACGAAACCCAAGTACCAATTACAAACGCCGACAGTTGTCATAATCGCCCAAGCTAAAAAAGCGAGAGAGCGACCGGCGAGTGGCTATGGCGCCTGTGTTTTGAAGGTGGAATTGTTACCTTGGGCGGGAGACCAAGGGACAAGGGACAAGTGGAGACGAGGCGTGGAGGGAAGTGGAAGGGTGCAAGGAGAGAGAGTGGATAGATGTGGAAGTGTGCAAGGAGAGAGAGTGGATAGAGGAATTGGGAGACGGATGGGGAGGGTGGGGAGGAGAGGAGAGGAGAGGAGAGGAGATGAGAAGATGGAGAAGGAGGAGGAGGAGGAGGAGGAGGAGGAGGAGGAGGAGGAGGAAGAGGAGAAGGAGGAAGGGAGAAGAGAAGGGGAGGCGGAGGAGGAAGAGAGAAGAGAAGAGAAGAGAAGAGAAGAGAAGAAAAGAGATGGGATGAGATGAGAGGAAGAGAAGAAGAATAACAGACAGAAGAGAAGGGGCAGGAAAAGTAGCGCAAAGAGAAAAAAAACAAAAAACATACAAGATGCACCAATAACAAAAAACATCAATATTAATAACAATGACCTCACAATCTGCCATTGCCCTTTAACCTGAGACGTTAGATAACCAGAGTGTGCAGTATATTTAACACGTAATTATTACTCCTCATCATTAACATGTGTCAAATTATCGACGGCACTGGGATTATTGTAATTATCATCATTGCCGATATCACCCCTAAAAATTACTGCAAATAAAAATATAATTAGATTCAAGGAAATATATGCATCGCAGGACATAATGATCTGCCAAAAAAGTCTAATATATCATCTTAAGTTTCTTGAGTATTACACACATAGGGTGATGTGCGTATTTGTTTTAGGCAGATGTGCGTAATTTTGAGTCCCTGTGTAGCAAACGGTATTAAATAAACTTTCGTTGGAAAAAAAAAGAACAAAGTAGCATCATACAATTCGCCGACCCCCCCCCCCCCCCCACCACCACCCACACGTAGCGCCAACGATCCCCTCTCCCGATCTCCTCCCCCTCTCCCTCCACCTGCGCCCACCGTTGACTGATGACTTCGTGATGACAATTCCCCCTAATTCTCCCCTTTCCCCCTCCCTCCCCCTTCCCTATCTCCCCATCTCCCCCTCTCTCTCACCCCTGTCTCCCTCCCCCTGGGATAGCGTGAACCAGAACGGGATTTTCCAGATAATTTGGCAGAACAGGGTGTAGGAGGAGTGTTTGTGTACGAGGTGCGAGTGATGGTTGCCATGGCGACGGTGATGCCAGGTGATGGTTGCCATAGCGACGACAACGCTTCTCACGCAGGCGATAAAGTCCGACCTCCCTCGTTAGTGTTAATCTCCACATCAACCCATTTCACGCTTCTACCTTACCCTATAAAAAAAAGGAAATACATAAAAAAAAAACACTTCAGATATTATTAAAAAAAACCTTCCCCTCAAGAATAGAACAAAAAACACAAAAAATAAAACACAAACCTCAAATAAATCTATTCAAAAATGAGATCTGAGAAAATATATTCCGGACGCTGCTATTTCGCGCGGAGAAGCCATTTGGCGATGTGATAACGGCCTCTCCCGCTCGACCGCGCTTGACATCTGAATATTTCATGAGCTGGAGCTTGTCACGGCGAGAAAGACATTTATATCGATTTTTTTCTTATCTATCTTCCTCCTCCTCCTCCTCCTCCTCCTCCTCCTCCTCCTCCTCCTCCTCCTCCTCCTCCTCCTCCTCCTCGTGGTCGGAGGACATCAACAGACGCACTGTCGGCGGAGGTGAGAGAGCCTTTGAAGTATATTTAGTATGTTCTTCACATACGTATTTCTTTCTATCTCTGTTTTTGTGTTTGTTTGTTTGTGCTTGAATTGATATGAGCGCATGCATACACAGGCAAACACATATACACAACACACACCGGTGCATTCACCCACATGCGCATGTAAGCATAACACATGCACTTAAAATAAATATATCTATTTATTTACCTTCTATCTATATTTTTAACATATATGCATGCATG